>NW_008591714.1:79080-251700 GCF_000691845.1 Merops nubicus | reverse complement strand
TTTCCCTAAGAGTGTGAAACAGAGAAAAAATCTTTCCCCAAAATCAAAATAAAGTGAAAACAAACCCATATGGGATATTGGGGAATATCAATGGAAGAAAAGTGGTACTTTGATAGCATGGACTGGTAACATGTTGGTATATGTCATATTCATAGAGCTATAACGTTAGATCTCTCTGATGAAAGGAGAACACGGGCAAAATCCAAATCTAAAGTCCAGGAAGTGTAGCATGTAGCATGGTCTTTTACTGGAACACAACTATCAAAATAGAATAATCAATAACTGACTATAGTTTGCATTAAGAGGTTTATAAAGTGTAGGTTTACGCCAAGTGTCTCCAGAGGATGAGAACTTCTGTGGAAAGGGACCTGTCCTTGGAAGGGGTGGAAGTCTGCCTGCATGGACCGTGGACTGGTGCTCCAGCTCCATCCTGGTGTGCTGCACTTGAGCAGGATGTGACAAAAAAAAGGGGTGGTGTGTACTGTGTTCCACCCTGGCCTGTGTACCCTAAGGTTAGGCAGGGTTTACCCTGGGGTTAATTTTCTTTAATTTAGGAGGAGGAATTTTTTTTTTTAATTTTGTTTTTATTCTGGAAGAAATGTGTTAGTTTCTTTAGAGCCTACAGGTTTGTAACATTGATCAGATGTATTAATTATAATGAAGCCCTTATTTAGCCTTCTGTGTGTACCTGGACTACTGAATTCATTTTGCAATTATCTTTTTTCTTGTGAGATTTGTGTTGCCTATATATACTTGTAAGAACTATATCACTTTTTCACTCATAATGGGAAATTAGCATTCACATATAGGTGACATATATAGACTACAAGATTATGTGGCTTTATGCTGTAATAAGTCAGGATGACATGTGCAAAACTTTGTTCCTAAATATACTCTGAATGCAAGAGAATTAAAAATAATAAGTAGCTACCTGCCCTCCCAGGAGGAATCTATATTCACTGCGAGTATTGCATCCAAAACAGCGACTGTATGTATTTTGGGCAACTGTTCGATGAGAGATAAATTGGTAAACTTCTCTGCATGTCCTTCCTTGAGAAGGATGTCATCCCCCTTTTTTTAACATTTTGCTATTATAATGCATTTGTACCTCTTACACCGCACACCCTCAATGGCAGGTCATCACCATTTGCATGCCCTTGTCTACAAAGAACTTAGCAAGTTCTTTTGTGTTAAAATAAAGTTATGTACTTTAACAAGCTCGAGGAAGACTAGACACTGGAATCGGATTGCCTGCTGTTCAACTGAGGAACAAGGATCATAGGTTGCAGAAAAGTGTATTTCCAAATGCTGTTGTCATGATTAACCACCAGCAATGGGTGCTGATGTACTTGTCACTTGACAGTGTCATAGTCCTCATACATTAAATGCATCTAGTATATCAGATTCTGTGTTGGTTATATTTCCTGTGCTCTTCCCAGGAGTGTGCTCTAAATTCTTTTTCTGTCCCTTTGCCATGACAACTAGTATTACTACTGCACTTAAATGATTATGAATTTTAAATCCTTGTAATGGTGTCTCATGGTGTCACTGGTCGTAATGAAGCTGTTACTTGAGCCAAATATGACAGAACTTCATTTTTTGAAACAACACAGTGAGAGTCCCATTTTCACAGGGGTATTCCCAGACCTGGGGATGATAAAGTCACTGAAGCCCTTATGCCATTCGAAGATACAATTCAACTGTAGGTGGTTGTCTTGCATATGTACTAAATTGCTCTTCTGCTATGGCACGTGTATTAGACAAAGCATGCCCACAGGCACTTCTGGACATGGGGCGTGCTGTTTCATTTGATTGGGGCTTGCAGCTTCTTCATTCTGCAGTGTTTAACCCGTTCTGTAACTTGGCTTTCTCTGTTTTAAATGATTTCAATAAAACTTATGACATTGGGAATATATCAAATTTTCCCACTAGATTTTTACTAGACATTGCTCTGGAAAGTGTTGTGGCTAAGGCAGGAAGTGGCTTGATGGCAACAGGTAGTGGTAGCTTCGGGGACAAGGGGAAGTGTTGGTGTTCTAGTTTCTATACTAAGCAGAGAGTAAGATGTGCTGTTCAATGGAATCAGTAATATGATGTGTAATTAACACAAAAAGATAGTTGCAAATAAAAATGTAATAATGTATTTACAATCTACCACTCACTGATTTCCATCTCTTTTTTTTTTTTTTTTTTTTCCTAGTTTGGGAATGTTTAAAAATAGTAGTATGACCAGCGATATTAAGTTTATGATTCCAGTTTGGTTTTTTGAGTGCTGCAAGGACCAGGTTTCTAGTTGGGAGATTTTTGTAAAGGCTTCTATCTGTAAATATTTTAAGATAAATTTGTATGTAGCTTAGTTTATTAGGGCTTCAGTATAAATTAGATGTGTTAAAACAAAGCCTTGCTTACGTGTAGAATTATTTTATTAGAATCGGTGAAATTATATGAATGTTTAATTCAAACTAGAGTTAGTTTCAGTGTTTGTGGGATGGTGTTACCTACTTCTGGCCTTGACCATCATTTTTTCCTCTCCTCCCTTCCCCCCTGAATTATTGACAATAGCTGATGTTGTTAATTTTGATACGCTAAGAAAACTAGAGGGTGCTCTTGAGTTCTTCTGAACCCATAAGATCATTTCTTGTTTGACTCTTCAGTGCTTGTTAGAACTGGACGTAATTGCTGCTGATGAAAATTCTGTCTGCTGGCGAAGTGTACGTGTATGTGCAGGTTGTACTCGGCGTGATTCCGTATTGCAAACTGTCAGCTGTCCAGAGCACACATTAGTGAGGTGAGTTTTGTGTTGCATCTCAGCTCAACTGATTTCAGCACTAGTGAATAATCACTGAAGCATGCAGTGCTGTGCAGTCCTTCAGAACTTAAGTGTTCCGGGTAACTACTGTTTGCATGTGACCAAAATGGGAAAAGGGAGGTGTGTACAAAGGAGTGAATTATAACAAAGGACACTTTCTGCTTCAGTTCTTGCTCAGAAAACATATGTTCAGCCATGCAGGCAACAGTTGGGGTAAAGACACACTGTAGGTTTGGAAACAAAAAGCATGTTCTTTTCTTGCATTCACAATGTTTTCAAACATATTCACTTGTTAGGGACTAGCCTGTCAGCTGGATCTTCTTGCAAGCGTGATTTCTTTTTCCTGACTTCTTTCAAAAGCTTTTTCCCCACAATGTTTTACACTTCATATAATCCACTATGCGTGGTAGGCCTGCCTCGGTCTTTGTGCTATTGATGATTCAGAGGGGCTGGGGCCATGTTCTGGAAGAATGTGGCTAAAGGGTAACCTTTCACTCACCCATGCATCTAAAGATGCAAAGCCCCTCTTATTCCAAATATCTTGAGTGCTTTGGTTGCTCTTTCCTGATGAGATGGGTTACACTTCACCTTTAGAACATTGCCAAACCAATTAGTGCAGCAAAAATATTTTGAAAGTGTTGATCTTTATATTTCTTTTTAATTTTGTAATTAAGTATTGATTTTTTTTTTTTTTTTTTGTCAGAGACTGTCATAACTGCATAGAATCATCCAGTAAAAAAGATAGTTTTGGTTTTTTCTCCACTACAAATTCATTCAGTTTTGGCATGCTAGAGTTACCAGAAATTACCTTGTCATTATTTCTGTTTGGATTCCTTTTTCCTAGATATATGGCTCAAGACCGTAGTATAAATATGCTTACGTAGGCATAAAGGTAGTGGTTATTTCCAAATAAGCTCTGCCTGGTTTAATTTATGACCGTTAAATTCATATAGCTAGAAAATGTACTGCATTAGCTCCACAGGTATAGTTAAATAGCACAATTTTCTAATGTAGACAAGACCTTGAAATTTCTTTGGAAACTTCTAGGTGAGCTACTCAATCTATCAAGCCAGGTATTCATCCTTTGTTGTTAGCAGTGAATACCTCAAAGAGAGGCAGGACTCTTTACATTTTAATGTATGTAACCTTCTATATGGAGCTTAAGCATATGCCTAATTTTAAGCATTCTACTCTATTGGGTTATGTACTTGCTTAGTTTTAATGTGCACCATTGAATATAAAGGTAGGGGAAAATATGTAATCTTTACGGCAATGGTTTTACGTCACCAACTTGAGTCTTAATTTCTCTTACCCTACAAAAATACAAAAGTTGCTTGTCATTCACAAAATTCTCTATTCCTTTGTATTTTAAGTACAGCCATAATATTTGACTCCGAGAAACTGTTGTAGTGTTGCAAGTGCTCTATCAATAACCAGAGTGGTTATGGAGCTCTATATTGTCTTGTGGATTATTCTTGTATTCTGTTGGAGCATTAGTAGGGTTCACTGAATTCAGTAGCCTGGGAAATTGTCACTGGTGAATGTCCAGTGATTAGGATTTCCCACCTAAGGCCCTTCAGACCATGAGGATCGTTTAGACAACTAGAAAATCCACAGACAAGAAAACTCCATGTAAATATTTTCTAACGGAAGGTGCCAGCAAATACATCCTTGCCGACATATGTCAAAACTGCCAGTAGATCTGTGAGGATGGGGATTAACTTTTTAGCACTGTCATCTTAAGAGCCTTGACAGGGAAACATTATTTAAACGTTTTTCTTTGACTGCATATGACTGAAAAGATGTTAACGGTAGATAAAACTAACAGAAAGCAGTTAATGATACTGACATATATTCCAAGTCTGCAGCTTTTTCTTTTCATTGAGCTCTGTCAGACATCCTTGAGAATACTACAGCTTTAAAATAAATTATCCTTCCTTCTCAAATGAAATTTGATGATTTGTCTCCAGTCTGATAAAAGAAAGCACACACTAGTATATTGCTTCTTTTCAGGAATTTTTTGTTTTGTTTTATGGTCTCTTTAAAAGTAAATTATGTTTTAGATGTTGCAGTGACTTCTCTGACTCTCAGGAAGAAAACAGTTAATAATAATTTCTTTCCTTTCAGCTCCCATGAGCCTACCTTCATTGTACCGTTTGCATATAACAGCTAGTAAGAGTAGAATGTACTGAAACTTAAACAAATCTATTAGGATCACGATGGCAAGAAACTGGGAAAATGGCAGGAAAAACGAACAATGATTTTGTAAACCCTCCAAAGGTCAGAAAAAGGCTTTCAGTAAGTATGCAGAGGCTAGAAATCAAATCCCATTTCCTATCATAAGAAACCAGTTGTTTTAGCAGCAGTGGTTAATGTACTGTATGTGAAAGATTTAAGACTAGTTGGAAAGCTTTGCTTCTGTTTTATTAGGCTGCTATTGAAAAGCCAACAGCATAACTTCAGCTAGGTGCTTTGAGATTTCTTAATGGGCTGTCAAGGGCAAGACACCAGGTCTGTGCTATACTAGCTCTTTCCTGTACATTAAAACAACAGGGGCCAAATGATCATATACAGAAGTATGAATTACTTGATGCTTTCTCTGTTCCATATGGTCAGCCATGTCTTTGGCAATTAATCATGTACAGAATCAGTTGAGTGCTCTCTGAAGCATTGAAGTCAACATTTAGTTGTACCTGTGCCAGTGGGGGCAGTGGGGGTTGTGAGCGTAAAATAGCAGGATGAAGAGCTGCTGGCGCCGAAGCCAGAGCAGCTGGCTTCTATAAACAACACTTATTTTTTTTTTTTCCTTTTTCTCTTTACCTTCCTTTTTTTTTTTTTACTTTCTTTGACGAACATGAGCTATTTTTCAATATCATCTGAAACATGAGGGTTGCTGAGTGAAACTGTGATATCTGGTATAGTAGATTAATAAACAAAAGGCAGAGAATTGGTTTTAATGTGCCCAAATTACTGGGTAATAACATAAACCATACTGTCTGCTTCCATTGTATCAGTGAAAATGGATGCATTTGCTCATATTTTAAGTAAAATTTTAAAAGTAAAGAAGAAATGAGTAGTGGTTTGTAAGCAATTACTAGCTTTTTTATCACATAGAATTTATGAGATGTTAAATTAACATGGCTTAATAGATTTCAGGTTATTTTCCCCCCTGCCCCTGAGGCCCAGTGTTTCAGTTTTACAGAATTTTGTCTGCTTACTTTTTGCACTAAAAGCAAAATAAAGTCACAAGAATAACAAAATACAGAATGACGTTTAAAATTTTAACCCATCTTACAGATTTTACACTTTGTTTTTCCTTTCTGTATTAGTTACTGATTATTGAGAGATGACTGCTATTTTAAAATAAAAATGGTTAGTACAGATTCAGAAGTTTATCCTGTTTAAACTGGTGATGAGTAAATTAAATCTTAACTCTGAGTGAAAAAATCTGATTTGTTGACCCAGTAAAGTGGAACCAAGAGACAAACTGTCCCAAGTGCCACTTTAGTTCAGACGGAAGGCTAATTTGTTTGACACAATACTGGCTTCATGTCTCCAGCTATGCAATGCTTCTAAACTTAAGTCTGGCTCCTGGAGAAGTCAGTTGAGCAGAGTAGTGGCCTATTGATGTTGAAACATGGTTTCTTCTGCTGTGTGTCTGAGTACACATTTCCTAAACATTCTCTTTACCATAGAAGGCTGGATTGGCAACTGATACGTCTGTATCTCTCTCTCTCTCTCTTTCTCTCTGCTTATATAGCCTTGGGCTTTTTTTGGGAGGTGGGTTGTGTGTTGATTTTTAAGACCATACCATTTGGGATTTACAAGGAAATACCCTAAATACTTTAATAGATTTATAAGAATTGGGGAGGATTTGCAGAAAATACTAACAGTGCTACTTATTAAAGAGACATGCTGGCCAATGAGAGGAGAAGTTGCTTCCCTCAAGTGATAAGCAATTTGTGTAATCTCGTTGCTTAGGTTGTTCAGGATATGTTTTTGCCAGCTCAGGAAGCAGAAGAAAGAAAGTTTCAACAATTTGTAAACATTACCACCCTCAAGAATCTCTGTGAACACAAGGATGAGATAAGACAGGTTGTAGGGCTGGTTACATTGTTTGTTTATTCTATTGTCCTGTGGTCCCAAGTGTGCTGAAAAACACTGACTCAGTGTTGAGTCCAATTCAGAAATGTGAAGGCTTCACTCAGCATTGGGCAAAGGGTGCCTCTGTGGACAATTATCTGTCATTAAAGGACATTAAAAGAATTGAGACAGATTTTCTTTGATGGGATGTGCAACTATAGTGATGTTCAAAAGAAGGTCATTCTTGCCCTTTAGACCAGGGGTGGTATTGGCTGGGTTTTTATCAGTGTTGATGTGAGGAAATGGCTTTCCCAGCTGATAACATCTTTGACCGAGTTTCTTGAACCCTTGACCTTTATCAGTCAAGGCATATATTGAATCCTCTTGTTAAAAATAAATCCTAGAACAAGTTACGTGGAAAAGAAAACTTTTAAAGGAACGTGTTTTATAATATTATTTTACCCAGAATGTTGCTTTATTTGATACAATTTGGGATTTTTATTGAGATGATATGAATAGCAAGTTATTAAGAAATGCCTCTATTAAAGGTGCACATCGAGCCCTGCTCTCACATTCTGGGTAACCTTGCTGCCCTTAGCAGTCTTAGAAAATGAAAAATCAGTTAAATTATTGTGTATTGACATTGCATGTTGCTTAGTAGTACTGCTTCACCCTCCAGGTAGCTGCAACTGCATTCGCAGGACTCAGTAAAGAAGCGTTTATGATGTCAGTGCCAAACTGAGTCTGACTTGAACTGTGTGCATCACCATATAATGGAAAGGTGTTAGCAGAAGGCTGGAGCAGTGTGATGGTTCTTTCAGTAAAAATTAACCTGTGTTCGATCTCCAGAGTTATGACATTCCTGTAGATGGAGGGGACTTTAGCTAGTGGAACACAGTACCAAGGTTGAAATTTGGCCAGGCCATTGGAATTCATATAAAAGCTTTATGTGGTTGTGAATAGTTGGGGAAGTGGTCATCCATCTCTTCTAACTGGTAATACTCTAATCACATAATCTTTTCATCAGATTTTAACTGAAAACTCTTTAGAAACTATCAGTTCTCAATGTTTTACGCTTTAGGAATGACTTATTTATGGGATCTTGATGTTTGTTGCCTACAAAGAACTGTACTTTCAGTTTTGTGAGGCATAGCATCATTAAACTTGGGACTTTCCTGTTATCTTGGAGAAGTAGACTCTTGCACCATCCCCACTGTTATTTCCCTGTCCCGTTGTGATTAGTAAGTTCATCCAAGGATTCTGAAAGGGAAATCCTGGAGTACTGTGACCTAGCTGTAAGGATACTTCCTGATCATCCAGTAGTACAGAGATAAGCTTTGGTTACAGTGCTGTGTCAAGTCTCGCACATGGTAAATGTAGATGTTAAAGCCTTAATAGGTGTATTTATTCTGAATGACAAGGAGGGTTAATTTACCTCAATTAAAGAATGTACATCTCTTCATCCCATGTATGTTCTCCTGTGCTGAAGTCCTCTGTCAAATCCTGCTTTAAACTGTGCAGCTGCTGGAAGCGAAGCTGTACGATCAGGATTGTTGAAGCTGGCGGATGTTGGAGCTTGTGGAAAACATGTTGTAGGTCAGTGCAAGGGAAACCCATGTCAAGGAATCCTTATCTGAAAATGCTCTCTGGCTTTTTGTTTGCTTTGTAATGTCAAAGCAGGGTCAAGAATGTGATCCGTATAGACAGTTTTGAACATTTTGGTTTTTTACAAGAAAATGTTCTTTTTGATGTGTTAGTCCCATATGATGGGGTAATGCCTTTTGGTAGGTCAACTGATAGAACTGGGAGTTGGGAAGATACTTTTTGTTCTTTGTCATCTGATGTTGGTGTAATAAAATTATTTTCTGTCATTATGAAGCCTGTCATGCTTGTCTCTTGGAACCACTGTGGCAGTAGCAATGTTACTGCTGCTTTAGGTTGCTTAAGAAGTGTATAATCTGCATATTATTGTTTATTGGAGGAAAGACAGACAAATAAACCTGTTGGAGCAAGGATAGGTATTCCTGTTTTCACAGACTAAAGATACTAACAACCATTTACCTCACAGAATCCCAGAGGTGTTTTCATGGCTATATATTTGGGCAGGGCAGAATGTAATGTGTATGTGATGTTGAGGAGGAGGCAACATGCCGTGTCTTTGTCATGTTATTCCTATAAAAGAGACTATGCTGGGAGTAGGAATTGCAGCTCTTGGAGTTCTGTTTTCAACCTCAATTCCATAGCTGCTTGGGTTAGAAACATATTTTTTGCCTCTTAAGTGAAAAAAAAACCCACAGGTTTGTGCAAGCATTCTGTCCATTCAGTCATCCTTCCCAAAAGTGTTTAGATACTTTGGTATGTTTACAGAACATATGACTGAAGGTTAAAATAGCAAAAATAATTGAGTATCAATGGGTGGTTAAGACAAGAAAGACAAATGTAATATCTTCACTGAGGAAAACACTGCAGCATCAACTCTAGATCTCAGTTGTGGTTGGACTGCTGCACATCAAGTCAGCACGTGTGCTAGTTGACACGTGTGTCAGTAGCATGAGCATCACCAGGTGCCTTTTCTTTCACAAGCTGGTGGACATGGGGAGGTGTAGGGGAAAGAAGAGGAGAATATGGTGGGCAAGCTAGTAATTGAAGGCAAAGATGGAGTTGAGGGAGTTGGATTTAGCCTGCTGGATGGATGAAGGACAATAAGATCTGCAGTTTCATTACATCAGCATTAACTGTTGGCACATACACAAATGATTTAAATCCATTGTGTGTCGGTATATATATATTAGCAATTTTTAACTTATTCCATAAATGAAAAAAGGGAGTTTTACTACTTGTTTACTTGAAATACTTCATGATAAAGAGAACACAGGAACATAATCAGAATTTCATTTCAGGAGATGCCATACAAAAAGGTATTTTCTTCTTGATCTTCACCAATGATCAAAGGGGAGGGAGAAATCCCCTAAATGAATGCTGTATTGAGGGAAACATTTCTGATATGATTTGATACATGGAAATATTTAGAAATGAAAATAATTATGTCTCAAGAAAATGAGAGCTAGAATGCACAATGTCTTGTTGTGTTACTTAAGGCAATGAGATTTTAAGGTTTACCTTATGTGCCATGTATATCGATTAAATACCAAATATATGGCAGCCATTTCTAACCATCATTTACTGTATTGATTTGTCAGCAGTGGAACTGTAATAAAAAAAGCTATTGATTTACTGTCCTTATTTGCTTATGGGCTTTTTATTAATTTTACACATTGTTTGCTATTTCTAGATTATAATTTTTATGTGTTTTTTTTCCCTTTAAGACAAGGCTAGTCCTCTCTGAAGTTCGAAAAGAGGAACAAATTGAGGAACAAAGGAAGGAAACTATCAGCTGCATCATGCAAATTCTTATTGAGCGACAAAAGCTACGGAAAGAATGGACAGAAAGGTGAGACATTTTTGAAAAATAGTAACGTAATAAAATTAGAACAAGTATATCAAATGCACTCCTATAAATCCTGGGGGGGAGGGGGCATATATTGTATATAATTTTGTATGTAAATAATATATTGCATAATTTCCGAAATTTCCTGAAAATTCTGAGATTAACTTTAAAAATTTAATTGTGGATATTGGATCTGCCACTTCAGTGGCTTTGCTGTTACAAGTAATGACAGTGAGTGGGCTTGAAACGTTTTTAGAAGCTTAAGATAAAAATGAAACATTATTACATAGTAATTATACAAATTAGAGGCTGTGTTTTATCCTGTTGCATTCTTTTGAGTATGAAAGGTTTGTTGTATGCTGATCAGTTAAGATCTCAGTGCAAAAGAGCTTAATAAGGTGAGTACAATACTGTATTATTGTGTGGGTTTTGTTTCTTCCTTTCCGAGTAATTTAAGGGATTTTTGTGGTGTTTGTCTTGTATCGCTGTGCTTACTAAGTAGCTCAAAGAGTTCAGCTACATTGGAAACAGAAGAACTCACTTAAGGCTTTTCTGTGGGACACATGCATCTCTGTTTTGCACCAGCTTACAAGAGATAAGAAAAGGCTAAACAGTTACAATGAGTGGAACATCTTTTGAGTGTTCATTTAGTTTAACAACGGTTTCCTAATATAGGAAGTCATCAGGAGTCATGGCAGTCAGGAGTTCTTTAAAAGTAACGTGGGCTACAGTGTTTCTGGCCTCTGCTGACTGCTGGCAGTGTAACCAGCGGCTGGGGCCAGTGCTGCGGTTGGAGATGTAGGTCAGTCTGACACAGAAATGCTGAAGTCCTTGGGTGGGGGTGGGAAAAGGCACAAGCAGACGAAGTGCAGGCCTTCTTAAAACTGAACACCTGAAAGAAAATTTCAAGAGCATTGTGCCTTGAAAGTTATGAAAGAAAGTGTCCTCTGAGTATTAAATATCCATAATCCTTTTTCTTTCCATTTGATGTTTCCCACTCTGGTGACCCAGCCGAGAGTCTCATCCGTATGATCTGCATAACCAGACTGTTACTGTACACCTCACTTGACTTCTTCAAAGCTTCAGCTAGATGTCTGGAATGAAGCGCCGACTGTGGTAGCCATCAAGCATACGGTGGTGAAAGTTATAAAACGTCCGCCGTGGTACTAGCAGGGCTGCCCATGTTTTAGAGATCATTCTATTGTGTACTTTGGAATTACATGAGAAAAATGTGCTTGGACAGGAAATAATTAGCACTTGTCAAAGGGCAGGCAATAGGTTACAGTATTTTACTTTCAACAGGCTATCAGGGGATCAGCTAGATTAGATAATAGAATTTTTTTTCCTGTGGATGTTAAATACAGATGACTCTAATTACCTTACATTGTGCATTAGAGAGCACATTATGAACAGTACAACTTCAAGAAATTTAGGTCAATGAAGGGACGGCAGCTGGCAAAAACTTTACTTTGCACTTGGTCTTTTTAGACTTACCTAGGTATTCTGTTCTTTTGTGGGTTTTATTTGTGTCATTGACAACTTTAACAGTTCTCAGCACATATTTTTTTAATACTAACTAATTCGACCTTTAGAAATTTAGCCTTTCTTAGAGAAAGGCCTGTGAACTGTTTTGATGCATGTCTACTTTGTTAAAGCATCTCCTTGCATTACTTGCTTTTAGTTGTACCAGCATTTCTGCATATTAATGAATTTAAATTACTCTCTTATTTCAGTTTATCTTAGTTTTCATTTCAGCTCCATAGACCAAAACAGATGGTAGTGCACTTAGTGTTATGGCTCACTGTTTCATATACTTTTGACTCAAAGATGTCATCTGTATCTTAAGTATCTGAGCAGGTCTTCCAGGGATTCAAGTTGTTCTCTGTTGAGTGGTAGTGATCCAAGATACTTTGGGTAGGACTCAGTGAATGTTCTCTAAGTGTTAACAGAAATGGTCCAGAGTTTCTAAAGCCCCAGATTTGTTTATACTGCACGATAGTGCCTGATGGACAGGTTGTTATAGCTGTTAAAGAGCTGCTCTAGCCCTTTGAACTGACCCCTTCTTGACCTCTGCTTATGGAAGGTCACCGTTCAGCTTATAAAGTAAGAGGAACCTTAGATTCTACTGTAACAAATAGAAGGTAAAGAGAACAGCTGTGAATTTTGGACTAACCATACAAACCTGTGTAGAGTTTTTAGGGTCACTGTATGATAATGAAAATTGTTACCAAATTATATGGAAATTTAACAGCAACAGTGGGAAAGAGAGGGTGGAGTCTAATGCATTTGGTTTGATAAATGAAGTGTGAAGGTACCCATCTGGCTCTAGACAGCCCTCTTTTTCTCTACGAAAGGGAAACATTTAAAAATAACCATGGTACATCTAGAATCAATGACCCATACAGAGAGCTGGAATAGATCAAGATTTAATGGTGGCTGTGGAAGAAATTATCATTTGAAAAGTGAGACAAAGGATGAAAAAGTACAGTTCAATATCTGCACCTGATTCATTTTCAGAAAAGTATTTTTACCTTGTTGGTGATGCTATTGACATTTTTTATTTTACTTTTTAATTGGAACCAAAAAAAGTTGTTATATCATAAAGAAAAAGTTGGAGGGGGTAGGAGATTTTAATTTCAAGAGAGAATGTTGCTCTTTTCCTGATCAGTAAATACCCCAAGAAAAGTGGACTATAGTTCAATAAAAAAACCCCGCTCATTTCTCCTAATAGAACTTTTATCATGCTATAACAATATTGTCTTTAATGCTTAGATGACATACCACATTTAATTGCTAGTAGTTTTTTACTGTACTTTTCATATACATACATTTACTACCCAACTAATCAGTCAACAATAAGTCAACAGTAGATTAATTTAAAGGATTTAAAAGATAATTTAAACTTCAATGAAGTTATTAACTGCTAAGAAAAAAACATGGTTAGTTAAACCATTACTAAAATAAGTCTGTTTTATACAATACTTTTGTTAGTCCAAAATTATTTTATTATGATGCAGACTCTGGTGTCCATTTTGCTATTTCCCTGAGTGGAATTGCACTTTTTCTTTTAGGGAAATTCAGCCAGCTAATGAAAGATGTGAAGTTTTGGAGAAAGACATAATGAAGTGGAAAGTTTGACAGGAAAAAATAAAATTATTTATGATGACTGTATTTTCATAGTTGTGCTACTTAGCCAATTTCTGAAATCTTAGATTCTCTCTAAGTAGTCATGTGATGACAGATGGGCATAGTGAAATCAGAATAAACATTCAATAAATAATTTGGACCAAAGTAAACACAAATTTTTTCTGGTTCATGAGATAAACAGCAGAAAAGTATTAATTGATTATATCTTATAGGTGTCAATAGCTTAAAAACTTGCCTCACTGAAATAAGGAAAAAAAAAAATCTATTTTATGAGGTCATTCTACAGCCCATAATGTTTTGTAGATCAAATCATTGTGCATTTTTAGAATTGTTATATTCTTTCATTTTTGCACATTTCAAGAAAGCATCTCTTACTCATGGCAAATTGTGTAAGCTTCAGGTCAAGCCTGAGCTATATTTCTTTAGCCCTTTTTTGCCATTGTCAAACCCCTTCTTAGATCTCACAATTTTGACATAACAATGTAAAGTTATGTATTTTTTTTTTTTTTTAGTTATAGTGAACACTTAGCATACTGTAGAGATAGTTGTACATCTCAGCAGTGAAATCTGGATTATTATGTGGAAATTTATATAGGAATTTAAATTATAAGTACAAAGTGTGACAGCTGAGTCCCAATCATTTTTTGGTTCTATACTAAGGATGATGAAGAATTTGAGAGTGGAATCCTAAAATAGAGTATGCATGTTAAACGAGATAAAACCAAAAACATTTTTATATTATTTTGTTCTCTGTTTTGAAGAAAAAAATTGCTTTTGTTTTCCTTATGTCTTACCTATTTGTACCTTGGAATTTTAGATCGTATCTACTTCAGTTACCTTCATAGATTTTACTGGTTCTAGCTCCAGTAGGTGAAAGTGATGTTAATGTAAAGAAGGAACATATTTTCTTCTGTAACAGGAGTCCTTGGGTTCAGAAGTGAGCATGGACTTTGGGAAAAGGTAGCCTTTTTTTTCCTTCTGTCGCAGACTTTGTATATTTTTCGGGATCTCACAAAGCGCTAGTTTTTAAATTGAATGTGGTAATACTGCTTGAAAGACTGGTTGACAAAACCCAATATTTTTTAC
This sequence comes from Merops nubicus, assembly GCF_000691845.1. Lineage (NCBI taxonomy): Eukaryota > Metazoa > Chordata > Aves > Coraciiformes > Meropidae > Merops > Merops nubicus. Next base: position 237,127 of record NW_008591714.1, on the reverse strand, counting down.
ATTCACACAGTCCTACCCAAATGATAAATACATAAAATATTGTGAACTCTTCAGAAACTACTGCAATGGGAGCTATGCTAGTTCCAAGGATTTAACAGACAAATTGTAGAGGTGTCAAAGTCTGACAGAGTGGGGGCAACTATTTGAGCTGTTTAAAACTTTTGTGGTGGTTTTGTGTAATGTTAGAAGGACAGGGTTTTGTTTTCATGTTGAGGAATCCAGTGTCCATGCTTCTGAAATTGTTAAGGATCTCGGTACACACAACTGTGAGATCTCCAGTGGTTTTCTGTAACAGTTGTCCTCTCTGTGTGTTAGCTGGAATGGGTACTCAGTAAGTTAACAAGTATAGACAACAGTTTTGATTCAGCATTTTGGAAGTCACAAGTTAAAAAAAAGAAAATTATGTTTGCATTATTTTATATTCTGTTTTTTGTCTCTGTGTGTGTACTTTCTAAATGAAGAAAATGAAACCTTTCAGCACCCAGTACATAACCTAAAAGAGTTTTTTGGAAAGTAAATGTACATTGTGACTTAGAGACAATGCTGGATACTGTATATTAATCAGGAAGATGCTTTCAGGCAGACTGAAAACCAACTGTGCAGCTCTCAAGTGAATGGAGAAAACACTGTGACTTCAATGAAGTTGTCAGGTCTCCTGCTGTAGTTATGCTTAGACATCAGCTGCCTTCACTGACCTTTGACTTTTCTCCAGTTGCTTCTTACCAGACTTCTTTTGCTTCTTTTGACTCTTCCTGTTTTCTGTCTTTCACCTGTGTTTCTTGTATTGAGGAGTCTTTGAAGCAGCCAAGCTTGGGATCAATAGGTACAAGTACTCTGCAGAACAATGGAAATACTGCTTGATTAAATGCTGCTGTTTAACCACCACTGTTATTTCCTTTGAAACTGTCGTGACCCTTTACCCTTGAAAAGACTTTGTGTACAAGCTGTGGCTACTTTCAGAAAATGCTGCTTCTTACCTTGTGATGTCACTATATGCACAGCAAATATGGTGCAGAAAATGTTACTTGCTGTAGGGACCTACACCATATGGTTTTATAAGGCAGTCTTAGTAAAAGTTGCAGAACTTCAGCTCTGTGTGTCAGACTCTTTCATCGAGGAGCTTTGTAGAGATTCTTTATTCTGAGGGCTTACTTTATCATTTTAGTTTAGTTTTAATGATCCACTTCTGAAAACCACAGAGAGACAATCCCATACCTGAATAACTACTGAATCAATATTCTTTGACATTTCCCTTTTTTGATTTCACGCTTCTTCTGTTAGATGGATTTTTCAAAAGATGATTTGGTGATACTTCCAAAACTGACAGAAATTTAGTCCTTATTTATAATGCAATTAAAGTTTCCAAAACAAATAGTGATAAAGAATTTTCCCACTCTATCGGACTGCATTGGATGATAATCTTTTTTTTTTTTTTTTTACTTTATTTCACCAGAACAGGCTTTTAAAGTCAGCATGGGTGACATTTCCCTGTTTATGTAAGCTTTCATGACTGCAGTGCAAGAAAGGTAGTTAGTGTTGTTTCCAGTGGTTTGACAATGATTTGCTCACTACCACTGGGAGATCTGAATGCTGGAAATGAAGATTATTGCATCTCCAGGCTGCAGGATACTGGAGACTGAGTAGATCACAGAGGTGACAAATTTATCATCTTTGGAGACAAAGTGTTAGCCACATCATCAGACAGTTAAACCACAAAGTAGCATTAGCATCAGCTGTCATCATTCCTCTAAGATAGGATGGTGTCTTCCAGAGGCAGAGGAAAAGGAGAAAAGCCAGGAGAGTTCAGTGTGTCATATAGCGCTCTGTGGCTGCTCATATTAGCTGAAGGACTGGCATTATAAACTAGGGATAAAGAGTGAATGGTCCAGAGAATGAAAAATTCTTATAGAGTTATTTTGCTGTATCCACTGAGGTTTCGTTCTGCTGTAATATCAGTCTGTACTTTACTTTGCCTTTAGCAAAATGTGCTAATGTCATGGTAGGTACCATCTCCATAAAACTACTTAGTGCAAACTAAAACTTTGTCTAAAACTAGCCATTTAAAATTAAAGGAGTTAGAATTACAGTATAAAAGGACTTAGGAGATAGAATTATCTCTTTTGGAAGATAATATAAGCCTTATCCAAACAGTACAACATTTTTAGAGTTGTTAGTACCATTGTCACAGCTTTATCTGTCATAAAGCTAGATTATATCAATTTAATATGGAGGATCCGAGTTAAATAATCCATACATGTTACAAATACAGAAAACCCAGAGGGTTTACCTAGCCAATGGTGTGCTTATGTCATAGCATGAGGTGTGAGTGAGCAGGTGCTTGCCTAAGTTCATGACTTAAGTCTTGAATGCTGCCAGCTTTATGTTAGTATATTTTTTCCACAGGTATAGAACTTGATTGGTCCGGGGATTTGGAATGAAATACAAAGACTTTTGTCTTCAGGTCAGCGGTTCAAATATGGTTCAGGTAGATAGTGCCAAAGATTATTCCCATTAAGTATCTGTGTGTGGTGGCCTATGTAAAATGCATTGGTTCTCCAGCCCTAGTAGGCAGGTGTATATATCACATGAAGCAACTGTTAAAGCTGACACTAATTGGTATTCTTGCTGGCATTTTTGGAGCAGCCAAAAATTGAATAGATGTAGAAACTGAGCAAGATGCTGTCAATGATCTAAGCAGTCTAAACCACAGTTGTGAGGTACTGATAAGCCAATGAGGATCATGGCTGACTGTGGGCAAAAAGAGGATGTCAGTCTGCCACATCACTGAACATTTTACTTGCACTAAAAGTTAGGGTAAGGTACACACATAATCATGTGCTGGTGAGAGCCATGGTAAATGACTGGACAATGTCAACAGCACTGAACAAGAGGGAAGTTCAATCCACTGGGAGGGCAGAGAATGGCTTGGAGATATTTCAACTCATCCGAGAAACTAAGATGAACTGTAGCATAGAATGTTTTACTTGCTTATTTGCATTACTAGTGAGATCATCTGGGCATTTTAACAGTTTAATTTGGCTATATTATTTGTTTTGTCTGAATTCTCAATTCTTAATGTATTATTGCTAGGGAATTATTAGATTATAAACTATGTTGATGTTTAAAATAGCGAAAAAAGGCAGTTGGCATTTCTTACACTTAAGATGTTCTGTAAAACCAGAAAACTTGGGAACCCTTTACACAGCATGCATTGTTTCCATATTCTTTGTCTTACTTTGGGAAATGACAGCAGCCCCAAATGGGAACAGTGCTTAAAGCATACATAAAAGCAGCAGAAGAAAATCCTGCTGCAACTTGATTAGCTTAGCCAACCAAGAATACTCTTAAAGGCATGTGACACCTCAACTTACTGTTAACTCACAATACTCATATTTCCATGTTGCTGCATTCTAGAGATTGTTGAGCCTGGGTTGGTGGTGGAGCAGATAGACTCACTGAGAAGGGTGTTACAGTGACATCACTGATGTCATTAGAAATTCAAACAAATAATTGAAATAAAACGGTGCCCTGAGATGTATAAAAAAGATTAACTGAGAGGCTGGCTCTTAAAATGCTGGGTTTGTGGGAGAAGCCAGGAATGGGCAGTTGAGTATTATATTCAAAGTAGTAATACTAGGAGAAAAGAGTATTGTGATGAAAAAGGAGAGTTCTGAGGTTTTTAATAGCTACTAATGAGAGAGTGATCCACTCTTTCTACAAGGGTAAGTTGAATGGATCCATCAGTTGTGGCTGTGGATGTGCTGGAGCTAAATTTAGCCCCAAATTACCCTGGAGGGCATTTTTTGTACAAGTTTAGGCAATAGGCTTAAAAATTTTGCTGATTGTTTTTAGTCAAGGTGACATTTTCTCATTTTTATTTTCTCATGTCAACATGTGGTCTTTCCAAGTTCTGAGAAACACTCTTATCAGAACTATTTTTGACTACCTAGTAAAGTTGGATTTGAACAAGTGCTCAGGAAATGTAATCAATGTACCCACTCCATTACAGATGACTTTCTGGCTGTACAGCATGTTTATTGTAAAGCATAGTTCACTGCATATAAGGTCAAATTATTTTATATTGGGTCATCATAAAAGCATTTTAGATATTTGCCCTTCTTTTTATATTTGGAGATATGGATGATCCCAAAATCTAGATGTATGTGTTAGGGATTGAGGGGCAAGTTGCAGGAGGGGAAAGGAGGAGAGGAAAATTCTTTGGGAGGTGAGAGGGCGCAATGTTGGTGAAGGTTTTTAACTGTTTTGCTTGCCTGTAGGTGACACTGTTGCATCATTTATCTGTATATTTTCACATATCTTGTCCAGGGACAAAAAAAGACGTTTCATTAAAATAATTGAGAGAGTTTCAAATAAATACTTTACACTAATGATTCAATAAGCCTTGGCTAGAATAGTAGAGTCTTAGATACAGGTAGGTGAATTCCATATTCCCCTTCCCAAAGATGGCAGCAGTTTATAATATTATTTCTGATTAACCAGCATTGCATCTTCAGTTCAGTATTCTCTTGACAGGCAAGATGCTAAAAGGATTGCTGTGCATGTTTCTAGAGACTAATGTAATAAACCAAGATGATAATATGCTGATGAAAAAAAAAAAATCTTAATTTACTGGTAAGTTATGGCAATATAAAGTTAAAATGTTTTTCATTGCTCAAGCCATTTAAATTAATAATGTGTGCCATTAAGTGAAATCTCATAGTGGATTTTTTCTTCTTTGCCATTAAGTATGCTGGCTACAGAGAAAATGAAATATTCTATGAGGCTTGAGCAATCATCTATCTCCAAGCTAGAGTGTGCCTGCTGCCAGATGTTCAGGTGCTGGTGCTGCTGCTTTGACATGTATATCTCTTCCAGGCAAAAAAACAATATATACATCAGTCCAGGTGCAAGGTGGCCTCGCCAGCAAACCTGCTGCCTCCTAGCTGTGACACTCATCCACTCCCCGTCAGAATGTGTACGTTAGAATGGGATTGTAATTAACCCCTGGAAAGCATAGGTTTCACTCAAGTGATGTGCACAGTAATGATATTGTTAGCTTCCTTAATTTCCAGTTTCACCATCAATTATGCCATGTGTTTCATCCAGTTGGTGCTACCCTCCCAGTGTTAATTATAACCTACAAGACTGTTACAGTTAATTTTATGGCAAGCATATTGTCTCTTCAAGGCTCCACAGCAGCTCATAAATTATCTTGAAGGTAAAATGTAACTTGGGGAACTAGTTATGAAAATTCCATCCATCTCGCTTAGGAGGTGCAGCTGCTACTGTCAGCTGCCTCGCTGCTGCATTGTGAAGGAATTATGGTGGGTCAGGTTTAAGAGGCTAGGCCCAGGCTGTCACTGAGGAGAAAGGCTGTCCTGGCCCTGTCAGACAAGTACCTTCTGCCAATCCCTTGTGGTTTCACTTTGCAGGCAGTAAAAGGCAGGCAGTGCAGGTGGAGAGTCCCCAAGCTGTCTCTATTCATTACTTTACAGAAACTTGTTTTAGGTAGGCAGGTACGGAGACCTTCTCACTGTTGTCATAATGTTAGGCATCATCTGCAAAGTGCAAGATAGATAACTCTATAAATAACTCGCTGTTCTGTTGGGCTGGGGTAGTGGAGAAAAGATGATTAGCACCGTAGATGCGCATGAAATAGCTCACTGGTTTGTAAAATGACTGCTGGTTTAATTGTAGCAATAGCTTGGTTTGGAAGAGCACATCTGTTCGCTTTGATTTCACATACACAAGACGAGGAGGTGCAATTTCACTGCTAAGTAATTTGTCTTGGAGTTTCTCATTAAATAAATTAGCATGGGTTTAGATGGGAATTATTTATGACATCTGTGTGTGTGTGTCCTGTGGTTTTTTTGCTGAAGGAATTGCAAATACTCGTCTCCATTAAATAAGAGGGGGACAAAAATAAACATAAACCAGCCCACTAGTTGGATCAATGAGCTCAGCAGTCATTGTCATTTATATTTTTTGTAGTACACTTGTATTATCACTCTAATGCCGTATTCTGGGCTTTATAGTAATAACACAAGAATACTATAAAAATATAATGCTTTATTCTGCTGTGTCTTCCTTTAATATTTTGTATTTCAATAGTCTGAAACGCTGTCAAGCTTTGGGTGTTCCTTTAACAAAAAAAGGACCCTAAGTACAAATCAGATTTCCTGAGAGGCTTTTTTTTCCTTCCACTGTTTTATCTTTTGAAAGGACTTCTGTGTTTACAGTTTTGCTTCCTAACCTCATTTACAGCTGGGAGGGCATATGAGAAGGAGCACTGAAAGCTGATACTTAATGCATTTCCATAGGCGACCGCTGTGCAGATGTGAATGTACAGACCCATTGTGAATGAGTAAATGTTGTGAATTCAACTGAGGAGAGAATGAACAAACACAATAATGGAAACCAGCAAGGATAATGCATCTAATTATATATTGTTCACTTGTTTTGACAGTCTTCATTCCATATTAATTATTTTTTGATCATTCATTATACAGGGAAAAAATATTTTGCAAAATAGTGCTGACTTTGTAAATTGAACCTCCTGCATGTTTACAAAGTAAGGGGAGAAGGCTGATGCAAGGGTGCAAATTAGGATGCTTCTAATGTATGTTCATTACTGCTTCTCCTTTGGAATTTACAGTAAATGTGCCTTGTGATATCTTTTGGGGGTCCATTCATTTCCCAGAGTCAACAATACACATTTCAGTGTATTCAGAGAAGAAACTCCTAAGTTTCGACTGACCGGAATCCTGTATTTCTACTTGTTCAGTTTATTCAGAGGAAAGCTGTCCAGTAGACACGGCCTTGGGCAAAGTGAGGTGTAAACCCAGGATCACCTCAAGTGCAGACCCAGAGGCATTGCTTCTCCCCAGTAGCGTTCCTTTTTACCTTCATCCTTTCCTTGTCCCTCACACAAGAGATAGGGGAAAATGCTAACTGTTGCTAGCTTATACCATTTAATGTGGGGTTCCTTTCCCTGGTCAGCTATGTCATTATCTCCTACACTGCAGGATGTCAGTTACTATACAAGGATTATCCATCAGTATTGCCAAAGCAGTTCTTCTGTTGTGGGGTACTTCCTAGTTAGGATTCTTTGTAACGGGGAAGCATCTGCAGTTGCTGTAGTATAATTCTCACTAAATTCTTGGTGAATTTCTCCAGGTAGATGAGATGGGGGACGGGGAAGTAGCCTGAGAATTTTGATGTCACATAGTGATTTTTAAAGGGATAAGGTGACTGCTGAGTATCTAAAAATATAACATGTGTTTTGCTTAAACACATGTGAAAGTGTCTGGATTATCATTGTAATCATCATCTCTTCTCAGACTGATTTTACACATTTGCAATATTGCTGAATTCAAGAGAGTTACTTCTAATTTAAGTTAGTGTAACTGAGAAGAGAGTAAGGGGGCAGGTCTTGGTTAGATATCCTTTACATTTTCTTGTGATGGAATCCCAGACTTCTATTGTGACACTGCTGCAGGAAGACACATCTGATTGGAAAAGTCATTATGCTTTGTAATTTGGCACGTAAAGTGGTCATTACTAAAGTAATTCTCTTTTAAATATAAGAATTTCTTTTTGTGCATTGAATAAATAAACCTTTTTTTCAGAATAAAGTGCCTTTGTTCCTTGGCTCTCTGCCAACTTCAGTAGGAAAAACTGTATTTGGAAAATAATTGAACTATGTGTTGTTGCAAACTTGTTTTTTAGGAAGATGGATTAAAGTAACTATAAGATAATGGGAGAGGACAGTTAACGACTTGGATCCAGACCACTCAGTCCTATTATATCATCTTCCCAGGAAGAACAGGAATTTTCATACTAGCCTCAGTATTAGATAGTCATTAGATTTAAGGGAAAAACACAAACAAACAAACAGAAAAAACTACCACGTTTAGAAAAAGAGCATTTTTATAGCTTAAGAGTCTTATGACAAACAGAATTTATACTTTTTTTCTTGTAAAAGAAATAATTTAAAAGAACACAAACACAAATTAAATATGTTTGCCAATTAAGTACACTATCAGCCAAATTAATTTCTAAGGAAAAAAATAACTTTGTAGCTCTAATACATGTAAAGCTCAAAAGGATTTAGATCAGTGATTGTTTGTGCAGGTCATGGTTGAAGCTTGGGTGCTGCAAAACATATCAAGAAAACAAATCCTAATTTTTAATACTGTTGTAATAGGAAGCATGATTTGTTGAGTTTTCTGCTTGTTAATGGTTAGTTGTAAGTTGCAGTAACATGGGAAGACTCCTGTGTGTGTTGAATATTGTGAAATCCACAGAGCCCTGCAGGCTGTTGACCATTTGCTCATTCAGTTCACTCATGAAAACAAATTATCGATACTTCTTGTCGCTTCTATTGTACTCTTCTGTAGTATGCTTTGGTGTGAAATAATTTATTTCTTTTAGTTCACAATATTCCCATACCTTGCTCTTGTTACTCTGTGATGGAAAATCACCATTCTCACTGCCAGTTTAGGGCCTTCTGATCTACTTGTGCTCTCTGTGTAAGATACCTAGTTTATAATTTGCCTTAGGTAAAGAGTTTAAAACTTTTGGAGTAGAATTGCTAGACTGTCAAAAATACTATGCAAATTTAATTGTGTAATTGAGATGTGCAATTAAGCATGTTGATATGTATTTGGTTCCTGGTTCAACAGACACAGCAAACAAGATAATTTCAACCATGTGTATAGTCTCTTTGGAGGAATATGGCTTCCACCAAAATAAGTAGAATCACTTACCTGTTTCAATTTCCAGGCATTCTAAGTAAGCTGCTTTAAGTGTAGGTCTGAGTTGTAGCATGAATTTAGGTCCTCTTGCCATTAGTCCTTCAGTTTAACTGTGCACAGAGAAGTACTTTGTTGAAAAGATATTTAGTTTGATGGATTTGGACTATGTTTAGCAAGTTTTCTCTCTCCACAATGTCTTTCTGTAAAAGGAAATCTTCTTGGTCTCTCTTCAGAGTTTGTTTAAAATAAACCAACCAAAACAAACAAAAAAACCAAACAAACAAACAAAAAAAAGTGAGCTTTACAAGGTATCTACATTTACGAAGTCCATAACTTTTCTTTTTGTATCATTAAGAAGTTATAGAATACATGTTAGCATAGCTGCTGACCTTGAAAAGTGCTGACTGACCTTTTTTGCACACTTCTAATTGCCAACCATTATGGAAAATACTAATCCTGCAATTTCTTCTAGTTCTTATTTTTATCCTACAGAAGAAACTGTAAGAATAAATGTACTGTCAAGTATCAAAAGAAAAAATATTTCATTTTTATGTTTAAAGGTACCACTTTTAACACTGTATCAATTAAGTGCAATTGATGATGAATACAGAAAAATAATTTTGTTTGCCTGCTCACTTTTTTTGCTCAAAGTCTGACCTTTATTTAAGCATATTATTTTTCTGTGTAACACACATACAAAAAAAAAAAAAAAAAACAAAAACTTGTACAAGATTTATTGGCATTTGTATGGAAAAAATGAAAGGATTTTCGTGTTTTGTAAGAAACTTAATACACTCTCACAGATGGCCCAGCTCAGGTGTGATTTTAATTATGAGATAAAACAAAGCCCAACACAGTAGGAAGTAGTCTTAATAAACGGCCTGAAGCTTTTGTCTTCATGTGTCAAAAAGCCTTTTTATTGCGTGATGAAAAAATTTCTTTTTACTAGCTCTTTCTAAAAACTCTTAAAAAAAAAAAAAAAAAAAGAAGCAAGGGCTTCCAAAGTTCAAGTGAATTATTTTGGTGAAGTAAAAAATAATCTTTTTTTTTTTTCTGTTTTTTTTTTTTTCTTTCCAATAAGTTTAGATGTCTGCTGGCAAATGGTAGAAAAAATGCATTGCTAGTAATGAAACATGCAAGGATACAAATACTTTATAAACCAAATCATTTTCTAATTAGATGTTGCCTTTATGTGTTGGTGTGTGACACTGCTTAGTAGTAACAAAACCTGAAAATTTGTTAAGCCTGGCTTAAACTACGCCAACAGAAACTAATATTAATGTAAAACCTGGTATAGTATTCAACCTTCATTATTAAAACACAAATAGTATAATCCTGTTGTTAAATATTACCAATAAATTATAATAATGTTGTACTGTCTTTCCCTTAGTGGGGAATTATGAGGACCTCATGTTAGGACCTCAGTGTCCTGACATAGTTAATTATCCATAGATAATGGTTTTCAGCAGTAGCTGTTCGGAACATCACAACCTCACTGTTAAGGGCTTAATAAATATTTGCAGACTCAGGTGCAGAGCACCTCCGTACTCCTCTACAGAAGCAAACAGCTGGGGTTTCTTCCCTGCACTATACATCACATACAATGTCTCATTTGTTGTGGCAAAGCTAATGGTGCAAATGGCAAGCTATATGTTCTACGTTTTACTGAGGTAATATCTTGGTTGCAGATATGCTAACTTATCTTTCATGAGTCATCTGTCTTTTCTAATATAAAAATATCTTGGAAAGCTGAAACTTGCTGGGTTCATTACTTGAGTGTTTTGTTTATTGATGAAATTATTTGAAACTTCATTTTAGAGTGTGTAACCACTATCACTGCTGAGGCTGGAAGGTGGAAAACTGTAACCAGATGGTTCACAATTGATTTCTGTATCCATGAGCTTTCTTTCAGAAGACAGTTATTTGTAATAATTGTTTCAATTACAGGGCAGTGAAGAGTCTGAACATAATGAGCTTTTACAAGTAATATAGGTTATGGATTTCTTTATTTTTTCCCTGTGTGGCTGAATACATCTCACAGGAGGAACTACCTATAAACTTCAGGTAGCTGTGCATCACCTTAAATTGTGGCTTGTAATATTGGGTCATTCCTATATAGCATCCCATCTTTAATTGCTGTTGAACAATGGAGTGAAAGGAGGAAATACCCAGTTTATGTTCAGGGAACTAAGCCACGTTCAGAATGAGGCATTCTAGCAGTGGTATGACTTTTATGGTCGTTGATTATTAGGAGTCAGTAAGCCTCTGTCTAAGCAGTCACAATACTAGTAATATTTGGAATGTTACTCAAATTGTTTAGTATTCAGTCAAAAAAAAAAATTAATTATTTTTTCCAAAAGTTTTCCATTCTCTGTCATGCCATCTGCACATCCTTCATCCCAAGCCTTTTCCATTTTTTGATTTTAAGGTTTATATTGTATTAATGCATTTCTCTTCTAGTCATATTCATCACATATTATAAGAAGGTGCAGTAGAAAAAGTAATATATAACAAATTAATAATTATGTGTTTTAAGCTCTTGCTCATGTGCTGGCTGTGGGAGCATTTGGAATAATACTGTGTGATCCATATTCTATAGAATTTATAGTCCAGTTCAGTCAGGAAAATGATGCCTGCCTGTCTTAGCCTGTGTGCATCCCCCACTGTGATTCTCAGCTTATGTAATGCCAAAAGCTCTATTAATATTTATCTTTTCTGTGATTTCTAGGAAATCAGTTATTGATGAGTAAGGGTAGCAATCATAGTTGCCTTGTGGGGTGCCTTGGCTAACATGGGTTGCCGTGAAGCATGCATCCTCAGCACTGCTTGGCCTGGTCTCTGAGATGCTTCTAACTGGTTTCTTGTTGTCAAAGACACAGATTTTATTAAATTCACCATCCGGCAAACTGTGTAGTGACTGTAGGAACTTCTGGGTTAATATTACCATGAACATTACGTTTCAATTAAAGCTATGATTTTATGATGTTGCTTATTCAGATACCAGTTATGGCTTTGGTAGAAACCTTGAGGAAGGAGTTTTCATTCTGACATGCATCCTGTGTGCAATAGATTGTCTTTCTGTGTGTTAATCCAGTTCTGCTGATTGACTCCAAGTGAAACAAAAGCTGCAATACTGGTCCCTTTTACTCTCGCAGATGCTGTATTCTTCCTCCACACTGGATGTGAGTGGCTAACGTGCCACTAACATGGCCTGGCTATCTGGCCAAGAAGTCATTAATATCAGATAAATACTCAAAGTAAGCAAAGGCACCTGTTTTTAAGTGGTGGTAGACTGTCAGTCTTAAGTGTTAGTCTCCCCATCAAAAAGAAGACACAATGGCAGTGCTTGCTTCCCCTTAATTTTTAACAGTGCAAACCTAAAAGTCAATTGAAAAATTCACGTGTGACTCCAGGATTAAAATTCAGCATTAGATTAATTTAGATGCAATTAAAAATACCTTTTTAAGTGAGTGCACTTGAAAATTCTGTTGGTAACCATGCTGTTGGTAGCCTATGCCCCTTTGAGTCATTAAGAAAATGTAACTGATCTTCATCTGTTTTTGGGGAGGGTCTGAGGGGGTTAATCTTCAATATAATCAAGGCAAGAAGCTTTTGGCTCACAAAAGTAAATGTTTTCGATCCTTTGTTGTCAGATCCTACAATTTTCTCTGCTGCAGACTTAGATGAAACAGAAAACTGATATACTGAGCCACTGGAATTGCAGTCTTGTAATTTAGGAATATCCATTTTATCCCTTATAATTTCTTCACTAAGATTCTTCAGCCTGAATCTGATATAGGTAGGAGCCAAGACAAACAGTAACCATTTATAGTCATTCAGCCCAGTGTAGATTTCACTAGAATGAAAAGCCAAAGAGTTCTTGGCTTTGTTTCATGTGTCTTAGAAGGATAGAAAGTGCATTTAAATTCAAGTACTTGCCGTAGCTGCATGTTTCTGTAACATCTGCAAGCTTTTATTTTGAACATTATAAAGATGTGAAAATACTTGTGCAGTAAACTCTCCTAATTCACTAGCTGAGGAGCTTGATGAAAGGTCCTTTAACTTACTAGAAAAAGTGTGTACAAAAAGCTACCTCTAGTCCTTCAAGCAGGAGCTGAATGCAGTGATAGCAGTGGTGCCATACCTGTGTTTATTATACAAAGGACCAGGCAGGTGTCCATCTGTTCGTGTGGGGCGTTGCCCTTAGAGTGCAGACATCTAGTAAGAGTTTTGATCCTTCAAAACGCTTGTGGACACACAGCTACCTTGCTGTGGTTTTAAACAGCAAGTGCTGCAGCAGGTAGTGTTTGCAGGACTCAGCTATAAAGTTGCTTTTGTAATTAAGCTGTTTACTTCTTATACAGATATTTGCTAAATAGCTAGAGTACCTTATAGTGAGTGTTCCAGTTGCATAGCACAAAAATGGAAAAGATATTTATTTTGATCCAAGAGCCTTCTAAAAACTATTTAAATGGGCTCTTCCCTTCATTTTAGTACGTTATGGCCCTACTACCCAGTGTCTATGTGCGTGCCTAACTGATTTCATGATATGTACAGTGAGTTGATACAGAATGAGTCCTTCTTGTAACAGAATATCATTCACAATTTGTCTTGTCTTGACCTATTCTACATTATAACTTGAGATGCACAGCAATGCCATAGTTGCTCCGTACCTTCAGAAAGGTCTTTTTAGTATAGCTTAGGCTATTTAATCTACCTTATATGGCACTTTGAAATTCCTAGATGATATTGCCATGCAATATGTAAAACACTGAAAAGAGAGATGCCTCCTGTCTGCAGAATCCACACTGAAAAAGCAGTATGGCAAAAACACTTTTTTAAAACACTGCAGTACTGATGGATTTTTATAGTTGAAAGTTGTGAAATAGTTATGAATGTTGTTGTGTTGCTGAATACCTCTGAAATAGAACACAGAAAAATACTGTGACAAACTGTATATGGAATGTCCCCCACCAGAGTGTGTATATGAGGATGGGACCCTTCTCATATGTAATTAGTTTGGGATCAAAATAGATGAAATAACAGTTGTTAACATCTAGTTTAAATGTGTGTCACAAACAAATAAATATTGCATCATTTTCTCTCTGTCAGAGACTGTAGTACATACTTCTTTCTGCAGTAGATGATCTGATTTTCTCCCTTCTGCTTCTCCTAAAGAAAATGTTTGCTTTGCATTTCAGCTCCCAGTCACTGAATGGAGTTCAAAGACCCAAATACTACTGACTTTCAGTAGATTAAAAATCCACAGCAATCCTTCATTCATATAAATGACATAGAGAGCAGAAGTATTTGCCTCAGTAGAAAGGTACCTTGCGTGGAGGAAATTGCAAACCAAATATCCTGTGAAATAGATTAAAAACACCTAATTTTTTGAGAAAGCCATTGATACTAGTTAATAAAGCAGCTGGCCTAAAATGCACATTTCTAGTGTTGGGATGAAGATGACATCTGAATTTGTAGTCCATCAAAACCTGAAGTTTTCACAATATTGCTGCCTAATGACTCTTGGCTTTTTAAAATTTCATTGGTGTGCTTGCTGCGCTCCCATATTTAAAGGTGATATTGCCCATAAAATTGTGTTCTTTGTTTAAAGCTACCTCTGAGGAAAGCAGCTAATCAATAAATAAATAGGGCCACAAAAATTATCAGAGGGCTGGAACACCTTGCCTGTGAAGAAAGGCTGGGGGAGTTGGGCTTGTTCATCCTGGAGGAGAAAAGGCTCCAGGGAGACCTTCTGTGGCCTTTCAGTGCTTGAAGGAGGTCTGTAGGAAAGATGGGGATGACCTTTTCAGCAGGGCCAGTTCTGACAGGACATGAGGTGATAGTTTTAAACTAAAAGAAGGGGATATTTAGACTAGATATTAGGAAGGAATGTATTACTATGAGGGTGATGAAGCACTGGCCCAGGTTACCCAGAGATGTGGTCAATGCCGCATCCCTGGAAGCATTCCAGATCAGACTGGACAGGGCTCTGAGCAACCTGCTCTAGTTGAAGACATCCCTACTCACTGTATGGAGGCTGGACTAGATGACCTTTAAAGGTCCTTTCCAACCTAAACTATTCCATGATTTAATGGACTACAGCAAATAACTGCATTCTGGATAACTAAATTTGGAAACAGTTTCACAAAAATCTCTCCAAATGAAAAAAAAAAAAAAAAGAGTTTAGCTTAGAGCACTCTAACTTTATATAGCAGTAGTCAAATGGATTACAAACTAAAGAATTAATAATATTTATAGTTATTGTACACATTTTACTCTGAGGATAGATAACCTTAAGATGACCTTTCCACATCTGGGGTCAAGTGCTAGCAAAAGTTGTCTTATTCTTAGACTTCATCTGGGCTGGCATTTCTGACAGACGTGTAAACAGATGCAGGCATTGTTGCTAATGACAGGTGATTATAAGTGGCATGGGTGCCAAGGTAATTAAACCATGCCTTGACAGGAACATTTGGTGAAATGGTATTTCAGCATTAGAAAAATTGTTGCAACGCATTTTTTCCCTGCTAGGCTATAGACCTGAATATCATTCATTTTGATTCTTTGGCCATCGTACTCCAAAACCTGCTCTCTGCTTAAAGTATAGAAGTGTTCAGCGTAGGGCACTGGGCAGAAATAGCAGGTTGAACAGAGCTGGTATATATGAGGGGGCTTTTGGAGCTTTGAATTGAAGCATCTGCTTCTAAGAAGGCTATTAGCATATAAATGCAGCATAAAAATCCAACATGGAGTGATTACAGATGTATTATCTTAACTTTATGACAAGATAACAGTGCTTGTGCCCTATTTAGTAGTGGTTGAATTATTGTGCTGTTCTTTGTCATATATTTCTTATTAGACATCTCTACTGCTTTTATTGCTGCAAATTGTAGTTTCTAAATCTATTTAAGGGTTTTTTTTTGTGAATGTAGTTCACAATGAAATACAGATCACTCTCAAAGTGAAATAAATGGTTGCTTTAGAAATATTGTATTTAATTATTGGAATTTTCATGAACTTTAGCCAGTATATACTCTAATCTTCATGGAGCAATTTCATAGTGTAAGATGACATTGTTTGCTGTTCAGATTTATTTTGCTGATAGTGAATTATGCTAAAGTTCCTTATTGATCTTGGAATTCCTAGCAACTCCTTATTTAAAATTAAAAGCTTTCCTATTGTATAAGAGATGTGGGAAAATATGGTTTAATCCTTTAAATTAATCAAAATTGATTTGATAAAGTGTAAGATATCTAGTTTAAGGATATTTTTCCATTTCTCTGTGTGAAATGCATTATAATCCTAGGATGGAAGCTAACTGCTCACATTATTGATATTCTTTGGTATTTGCCTAAGCCTTGAAGCTGAGTGTTTAATATAATAATCTCAGCTAAAATTCTGGACTTCCTCCAAACTTGGGAGAACAACTCAGTCTTGTTTATTTTTCATTCAGGGCAGTGAGGATAGAAAAATTATTTCTTTCAGCTGGTTGGTCTGGATAGCATTAAAGTAGTACAATAAAGTGCTAGAAATAGTATATTCTAGCTAATACAATTGTAGTATTTAGACTGGGTACCTAGCAAAGAGTCTTGGTAGTCCAGTAACTCTTTAATTAAAAACTAGTTCTTAAAATTGAAATTTTAAGTACAGTGAAATCAATCTTCACATCAGATACTTGAAGAGATTCAGTTAAATGACTTGTTAGATACCTTGCTTCCACATTCTTAGGAAAAGAAGGTAAAATTGAGTTAAACCCATTAAGATCACAATGAAAATTTCAATGTCTTTTGTTGCTTTTTCTCCCCTGTCTCCCAGCTCAAGTCTCTTGGCATTCCATCAACTGTTTCTTCTAGTGAATGTGCTAATAGAATGTTAATGTGCAATTAATACATTTGTGGAATTTTAAGCCCCCTAGACTGAGACAGATTCTGGCAAAGTTGTGTATGGTGCAAGGAAGCTGGCTTGAGTGTTTCTGATGAAGCCTAGTGTGGTGGTGGAAAGTGACATGACTGTCTTCACAGACTGTGCTAATGCCTCTAGGGAAAAAAGAAATTAGGGGATCACTTGTAAGGATTATAAAGCTGAAAAGTGGGAAGGTAACTTTGGCATTTTTGCATTTAGAATTTCTACATACAGGAGCGTTTCAGAGGTTTTAAAAAGGGAAGGTGTTTTCCCTTGTCTTCAGCATTATCAGAGGGTATGCAGATTATGCTCCCTGTTACTGTCTGCAGCTTGTAAGGAAACAAACTGTAGAAGGAGGAAGAGAATTGGATGCCTATAGTTAAGGGAGATATAACATTGTAAAGCCTATCAGGAATAAAATCATTATTATATTTAGGACTCTATAGTATTAAGTGTGTGCATTTATACATGTAGTGCAGTATATGCCTTTTTCTAAGGGTTTTCATGGTGGGTGCAAGTAACCTTGGAGCTGCCAGTTTGTTTTATTTCTGGTGTTGCCTGCTAGTCCCTGAAGCAGATAAACTATGGATTTTTTTCTTTTTTTGATCTTCCATTTGCTAGACTTTCGTTATATTGTGGTTACAGTCACAATGTCAGCACATAAAATGTTAAACATCACTGGTCTGAAAGAAGCTTCCATTGTCTTCTACTTCTGGTGCCTGGGGATTCTTTCTAGTCTTGCAGTGGTGGTTCTGTCAGTGTAATATGTCATGAAGCATTTCTCAGTAATGACAGACATTGAATATGAGTGACAGGAACTCTGACCGAGTGAAATGGGTTCAATTACCAGAGATGTAGAGTTACCTGAGATAAAACCAAATGGTCCAATTGTGCTCGGTTTTGACCCTTTGACTCCCAACTATCCAGAAGCAAAGACAAATGGCTGATTAACCATCCCCTAACCCTCCTTTTCTGTGATAAACTTGTTTGGATTTCCTTGTTTGAATAAAAATCTAAGTGTGGCATGTTTCTAAAAGGAAATATGATAGGAAAACAATGAGTACTGGTGCTAGTCATTTTCTCCTCTTACCGACACAAAACAGAAAGCTGTCATTCTATCTTGGAATGTATCTAGGACATAGTGTCCAGAAATCAATACAAGATAAATGATTGCTCTCTTAACCTCACCTTTCTTCTGCTGCAGCGGTTACGTTGCTCCTGTTCACCTGTAGCCAACCTGACGCCAGAATAAATGAGAGAACCTGCCATGAAAATTATCTTCTTGGGTTTTTTTGTGTGTTGGAGGTTTTTTTGTTGGCTGGGGGGCAGGGGTTGCAGTCAGTACTGAGTGCCATTTTACACTTGTTCTAGTCCAGTGCCTGCAGCTCCCAGATAGAGTTATAGCAAGCTCTCTAATTAAACTGTCGCTGTCTGCCCTCACTTGACTGCCTTTACAAAGTCATTTAACTAACAGACATTCCTGACTATCAAAGGTAGGAGCAGCATGTCTCCAGTACTGGAGGTAAAATGAATGAAATTTGTTAATCTCCACTGACACTTGATCCAAGATGTTGAACTAACGCTGTTGCACCTGAACTTTTTCTTTTTTGTAATTACTTCTCATGTTATTATTTCATATAATAAATTGGAGGAAAATTTCAACAGGTATTAAATTATTCAAGTTGATTTATGGATGCTGAGTGAATATGACATTCATCTTCTGCATTCTTCAAAAGTGCATTTCAGTGGGTGTTCGGAGCTGGATTTGAGGGTTGTGCTCATAAGATCCTATAATAAGTTGATGTAGTTCCTTCATCTGAAAGTAGTGCTATTTTAAGTCTGTACCCTTTTAGGAATGGTGGTAAATGTTACCTTTGTGACTTTTGTCCACTCTTAATTTAAACAAATACTTTGAATGGAAATTTAGTACATTTTCAAATGGCACATCAAAAGAATCGCATGCAGTTGATAAAATAGAGGGCTCAAATTTCAGAGTATGATTCAGTTCTGTTTGAAGGAACAAACATTTTTTTTGGAAGTGTATTCAGTTTGTTTTCCATCTCCTGTATTTGTTCTGTGTTCTTTTCCTGTGATTCATAGAGTTTAAGACCAGAAGGGACCATTGGATCATCTAGTTTGACCTCCTGTATATTTAATTTCATTATATTTCAGTTGTCTGTCCCTGTATCGAGTACAGTGATATGTCTTTGGGTTTAAATGAATCTTTCAGAATGGTGTCCATTGGTCTGAGGACAATGGGAAATGGAGAGTCTACCACTTCTTTGAAATTTAATTCATTTGGTAATCAGACTCACAATTTAAAATTTCTATTTTCTGTTTGAATGCTTGGCTTCAGAAATCTTTCAGTCTTTAGTCCATACTATAATTTTCTCTGCTAGGCAGGAAAAAAAAACATTAGTGTCCAGTACTTTCTATCTACAAAAGTACATAGAAATAGCAGCCATTTCACTTCTTTTCCATTTGTGAACAACTTGGCAGACAGATCTATATGGGTATTTAGCTCATAGTAAGGCTACATGCAGAGCTCCTGTCTTGGGTTCCAGAAGCTGTCTTCACTAAATGTGGTTAGCTCAAGGCTCTGCGCTACCTTCTGTCACGTACTTTTAGGCCCTTACTTGCAGTAGTATGAAATTTTGATGAGATGTTAGTGATTATCATCTAAAGGTGAACAGCAAACAAACAAACAAAAAAGAATCTTCCTGCTCTTTAAGAACTCTCAGAAACCTACTTATACAGGCCATTTTAAAAGCTTATACTTAACAGCCGATGATTTATAGTGCTTTTGATTCTTAGTGAACTTTTACAAGTTCATCATCATATTCATCATTAGGTTGTGCTCCTTATTTCATATATCAGGTCTGAAAGAAGTATGTTTTGAACATGTCTCACTTTTCTGTATGATGTACCAGTAAGGATATAAATACTGAGAGGTTCAATTGACCCTAGGAACTCCATTTCAGCATCGTTTTTCTTGCAGGGTTGGAAGGAAAATGTTTTCTAAAACCACCTAAATAATCTCTCTCTTCCACCCTAGAGATGACTTTCTTTAACTTCTGTTGAAAGCAAGTAATCACGTTACTAGAGCCTGACACTGCAATTTGTTGAGCTAAATCAGTGGATGTAATTTCCAAACTTGGGACATTTGGATGATGATATAAATGGTTAAAGATAATTTATTTTCTGTGAAAATGATTTTTTAAAGTTCACACTGGGTTCCTCTCCAGACAAATCAGTGGTAGAAGTATTATTACTTTGATTCTAAGTGATACCCAAAAGCTGTAGTATAAGCTTCCTTATATAAAAGAGTATTTTTAAGCTTGCTTTTAATAGTTTCTTGCATCTGCTGGATAAAACAGTAGTGTGATTAGTTCTTAATCCTGGAGGTAGTAGATAACCATGAATTGCCTGATTCACGTCTTTTCTGTGTGACTGGTAGTGTATCTGATGCAGGTTATTTTGCTTTATAAAATAGTTTGGTTTTCTGTTCACAAATACTATTCCTACCACATATAAATAGTTCTAGAGAACTTCTGCTCATTGCTAGGTGTTATCTGCCCTCTGTTTTTAGGGTTTGTCCTTTACAGCTAACAGCAGCCAACAAAAATACTCTGTTTTCTTTCTGAAATAGGACATATAGAATTGGATTTCTTTAAATAGATAGGTCATGACCTATTTTAAGTCTATGCCAAAAAAAGGTTTGGATATGACTCTTTCTTTGTCTATTATATTTTTGCAAGAGAGATTAATGCTGAATTTCAGAGTGAACTCAGCGAATAGTTATGTGACTACACAATATGCAGAAGAAGAGACCTACATCTCCAGGAAGATCTCAAAATCTTTGACCTTTAATAGTTTCTTAATTCTTCACATCTTTTAATGCCTTAGAATTTGCTTCGCTGGTGCAACTTTTATGTCCTCATTGTGCCCACCAAAGCAGTTGTCTTTGAGCTGAATGATGTGGGGCTGCAGAAGTGAAATCTAGTAAGTTTAGTGGAGCATATTCAGAAATTCACATTGTTTATTCAAAGAAATAAACTGTCAGTTTGTTTTGTCTAGTTGGTGCAAAGTCAGTCTTGTGTTGTGTGCAATTTACTCTCTTCTAAGATTGTAGCCAGATCTTTAGGGTCATTCACAGAAATAGAATGTTTTACAAATTAGTGTTCACACTACTAACGTAGTAGAGACAGAGGATGGAGAAAAACACACATCTTTATTTACAAATCTAAAGAAAATAGGTATCAGTGTAACTCATAACCCAAACTTATATGTAGGAAGTCATCTTTTCTAAAAAACAAGAAATATTTAACTAGAGTATGGAAGAGAGTAAAGAGTTCTCTGCCAGTCAAAAAAATTACATTTATTTTTACCCTCAAGTCCCATAGCATTCAGCACGTGTGACAAAGTCCATATTGATTTATAGTGGACTCCGTTCCCGTGCTGTTCTTAGCACTACAGCTATCCAATAAAAGTGCATTCCAGAGTTGCCAGGATGAAACTTTGCAGCAAACCAGCCATTGCATCCCATTTGGAGCACTGTTTCCGCACAGTGTTTCCACCCCATGCCTCACAGGCCAAATTTAACAGTGCAAGTGTTGGTCAATGGACAATGCAGTTCCATGCATCAGTAGCACCTTACTCAAAGGCAAACATTTATATAGGCTCAAGTTATGAACCGTGCTATATGAAATATAAAAAGTGGATGTTTCTAGTGGTACATTCTCAAGATATGGGCTAGCAAAATCATCCCTCCATTGCTTACGTGTCAATTATACTTTTGGAAGGGTAGTTTGCATATTGTGGTGTATTCACTAGTTTGGCTTTAGGGGATTTCTTACCTCTTAGTCTTCACTTGAATATTTCTAACAACTTATATACTAAGTTCAGTGTTCTAAGGTAGTTGAAATATATTTCATGAGTATAAAAATGTATAGGGTAGATTTTTCTCTCATATTTTAGCAGTCTGTATTTAAAACCAAAGCAACCAACCAAAACAAGCAAAAAGCTGTCAGCCTCTGTTATTTTTTTAACTATAGTTTTAAAAAATACTACCACAAGATCTGCAAAAGAAAGCACCACTTAATGCAAGTGTCAGTAACACAGGGGATTTACTACGTTATGGTGAATGGTACAGTGCATACTCCTTTGTATGGCTGCCTAAGTCTGCTAGTCTTTGTCTGTGTCTTAGGAGAAAGGGGTGGAACTGTGGAGTGAAATTTTTTCTGTAAATGCTTATTACACTGAGAAGCTGATTCCCCCCACCCAGTCCTTTGAACGATAAACTCCCTGCAAAGTTAGATGACTTCTTGGGTATTTCACTCTATCATCTTATAGAGAGGCTGCCACAGTCTGGCCCCTAGGTTTGAAAATACATTTCACAACAATATTGGAAAAAGAATTTGTTAATAGATTTTCTAGTTCAAATACTAAAATAAAATAAAAATAACATCTGTGATGAGGAGAAGCAAGACTTAAGTAAAAGAGGATAAAGAAGTGAAAAAAGTCTTGAGGGAAAAATGCTTCTGTATTTTTGGAGAGGGAGAGCAAATAAAAAAATTCCTGAAGGAAAAGCATTGTTAACTTACAAAGGTAGGTCTTGGGTAGAAATACAAACGGTCCTGTTTGGGCAGGGAATTCTTTCACCTGTGAATTCATGTCAACATCAACATTGCAGAGTAAAATCCAAAGCTAACTTCATGTCTTTCCTTAATGTAATCATACATCTTCACCCAAGAAACCCTGAACCCAGAATAACCTTAGAATGCAATAAATGAAACTATCTGAATTTAAATCTTCCATAAAATAAGTTGCTAATGAGTTGTGCTTCCTTGTATATAATTGCATTCGGTCTTTCAGAACTATCTTCAGGACACCAACGCTATCCTGTGATTACTGATATGGCAAGGAGGCCTCTCAGAGGTTTTATTAAGGTCCAAAAGTCTATGATCAGTAGATCCAGGAGGAGGGCTGTGTGGACATACATCTTCCTAAGATTAGCCTTGTATTGTCCCTGTTCTAGCAGAACAAAAACCCTGAGTTATAAATAACATCCTCTCTTCCTAGACTGCATTAGTTACTTGGTGTCCTCTGAATGTGAGTAACCCTTCTTTCAGTTTTGGCTTGGGTCACGTTGCTGCCATGGTTTCAGCACATGGAAAAGAGAATGCCAGTACTCAACAATAAGTATATGCAACAATGAATAAATGCCTGTAATATATGCACACAAACTTTGACATCCATTCTATGATTGTATGCTTCCACAAAGCATCAGATGCTAACCTGTGTCTTAGTAGGCAAGTTGCATCCTTATTTAATTCAAGTTTCAGGACTGAGTATTAAAATGTAAGAATAGCAGACATTTTTTCTGTGGTAAAACGGGTTTGTTACCATCTATCAGGCGCAGTCATCTGAATTCAGCTAAATTTTTCTACTTTTGAGGTATTCACCTTGTTCGAAAAGATTTTCCTGAACAGGCATCTTTTTAAAGGTGGTAACTGTAATCTGTGGTTTAAATGCAACATACTCTGACTATAGCAATTGATTTTTGTAATTCATTTTTTGATGTAAAGTGCTGGAAAGGGCAAAAATGTCTAACTAAGCTCTGTGTCAGTTCCTGCCTTTGGGTTCCAACTTCTAAGTTTCCATTAATAAGGTTGAATAATCTGGAGCTATGCTCAAGAGATGCCTGTGCCCTTATTCAGAGATCATTAAGATTTCATGTTTGTGGCATATCCTTCTTGGTTTAAATGGTACACAGCCAGTCTCTTCAGGCTTAGTTTGGTTCCTGGTGAAGTCACTGGCAAAAATTCTTTTTTTGCTTGTGGAAGTAGATGGTCTGTCATGTACAAGTTTAAATATGGAGATAAGATTGAAGGAGTATTAAACTGATGGGGTAGATATCTTTTTATATAAAAATTTTAGTTCATCAAATGTGTATTTGAGAAGGATGCAAATTTTTAAAATGCAGTGTGACTATTAGGTAGGACTACCTGGCTTTATCAACAGACTAGATACCTTGGTACTTGGAGTAACCCAAAATATATTTTTTTTAAATATTATAAAGTATTCTGGAAATACATTAATTAAAATTTACATAAATCGTATTTCTGGACGATAGTGACCTATTTGCATATAGTAAACTTTTGTGGAAAATAGTATGAAGTCCATGTTTTGGAAGGTAATTGACATAATTTTGATATTAATATTCTTTGAATTAGTAGAAAATAATCTCTACCTTTCCTTAGCACATTTACCAGAAGTGAAGTTTCATTTCACAGATTCTAAAAAATTCACGTAGCCTTAGTAAAAAAAGCAGGTACTTTATTAGAGCTTCTGTAAAGTTGAGTTCATTTATTATAGAATATTCTATGTTGTAAATATTTTCTGTATAACCATCAGGCTTGGACAGGGCAGGGGAGTGTTTTCCCTCACGGAGGCTTTGATCTTGGTAGGTCTGTAAGCTAAAACAGGTCGGGGTGTAACTTTGTTCTGAGAGTCTCCACAAGCGCAGGTAGCTGTGTTAATTTTGAAATTCTGTTGCTTTAAATCTGCAGCTCTCATATTTCGTCTGTGTAAATAAAGGTCCTCCTGCAAGCCAGCCAGGAAAACATATGATACCATTTGCGACTGCAGAATGCGGCGTGCTGTTCTTCTGTAATTATAATGGCCTGAGCAGTGAGGGGTTGGTTAGCCTTCCTTAACAATCATTAATCTAGCGAGTCTTGGTTACAGTGGCCCATCTTGGAGAACAGCAGTCCTTGGCGTGAGGCACCTTGGGCTCCAAGTTCGTTTTGAGCAAGGGATAGCCTTGTTACATGCTGCTGCTCCCTGGTCCCTCAGGAGTCTGGGAAGAGGGTTTTTTTTCCCCTGTCTTGATTGCTGCTTGCCCTCTCCCTCACTCTCTAGCTTGTCCCTTTCTTTCTCCTTGTTGTGAAAGTTTCTTTCTGTGTGACTGGGAGTCTGTTTAGCAGACCATATTGCATGTGAAGGTGCATCGTTTGTTGCCTGATTTTGGCAATGCTGGGCAGTCAGCTGGGATGTAATTAAGACTCTGAGAACAGGCTGTCTTCTCCACAGGAAGAGCATGTTAGATGTTGCTGGGATTTGGGGCTGTCAGTTTGGCCAAGGCTGGAAACTGAGAGCTAGGGACAGTGATCTTTTCTTTCATTTATAATCCCTTTATGTACAGTGTATGCACTTGGCAAAGTTTACATATAACCTAGTGGCTGGAGCTTACAAGCCAGTGTGGGTAAATTAGCATATGTTACATGTATATTTTAGTAATATTTTAAAGCAAGTGCAAATTTCCAAAGTGAATTATGCATGTATGACAGAAATAGGGTTATGTTGCATTGGGTGTCAAATCCCACAACTTTTTGTCAAGACTGTGGATTTTACATTAAAAAGGCAGAGAGACTAAACGAGGTAAAACAGTTTTAATTTTTAACAGTTTGGTCCAGCCCAAGGAACTGCTCTCTGACAGTTATAACTGACATTTGAATAATTGGATTAATTCGGAGAGGGGCAAATCCTGTAGTGATGGCTGTGCTTGTTCTATATATTTTTTAAGATAGGGATGGAGCTGAATGGTTTAATTATTTAAAGGGCACTTTGTGCAATATAAAATACTGCTCTTTTGGAACTTTGGCCTAAATTTAAGGAGGAAAAATATTTGTGTTATTTCACTCTTTACATTTAAAGGCTTAAGGAAAAAAAAATAGGAAACATTTTTTTTGTGCTTTTTAAGCCAATGTAAAGAAAACTGGGAGAGGTGGAAATTGTTTGTGGCCCAAAGCACCAGAAATGGAGATACGTGTGGTTTAGTAGACAAGATTCCACTCTTTTTTCCAGAAGTGTAAACTCTCACTAATTGTCATGTTACGCTGCAATTGCAGAATATTGCAATCTTGCTACTGCAAGAAGGGTCTCTTCCACTTTTCTTAAACCAATATTAAAGTATTCTTTTATTCAGACTCTTTTTTTTTTTTTTTTTCCCAGAGAAATTTAATAGTTGCAAAAGCAAATGGTTTTAGTGTGCTGAAAACCAGGGCTAGGAAGGCAAACTATTCTCTTAGAGACAGTTTAGAACACTGGGTTGGTTTTGGCTGTTTACCCAGCAGGACATAAATAGTATTAACACTCAAGGAGAAAGTGGTGATTCACAGCTTATAATATTAACACCCTGTAAGCGAAGTATGAAACATGTCTATGAAATGCCTCGTGCATCTTACAGATGCATGTGTGATTTTAGACTAGCAGAGGTGCTTTTTTTAATGGATAATAAAAAAAAGTTTGCCTGGTTTTGTTACTTTATGGAAATGTTTTTATGTTGCAAAACAAGAAAATAACATCTTAAAAAGATTCCTAGCTGCCATACTGATATTAGATCATAAATTCTGCTAACATGACTTTGTTTCCAAAAAGGTTTGTTTCAACAGATTTATATATCTAAAGAACCAAGAGAAATTTGAAAGTGTGTGAATGAATTCTTAATTTGTATGATTAGATGACAAGGAAACATATTTTAAAGGTTAATTTTTTACATTGCCTTTCTAAGGAGTTTCTATACATTCCTGAAATGTTTTCTCATTTGCTGCTTTACAAACAAGGCAGTTCAGCTTTCCTGTGTCCAGACTAGCAATCCTTTGGGAATTCTTAAAGCCTTTTAAAATTAAGGGGGGCTGGGGGTGTTGGTTTTGTTTTGGGTTGAGTTGTTGGTGTTTTTTTTCTGGGGCAGTCTAAGGAAGTCCCAGGAGTAAAGTTGCCATCTGTCCTCTATATTAAAAGAATCTTCTATATTATATACCTGATGTTCTTGTCCCAGAGATAAATGTTGATAATTAAAAGGACAGCATTTGTCCTTTTATTCTGAATAAAAAGTCTTTCTTATAAACTGGTTACAAAACCTGTGCACAATTTTTAGGTTCTTTAAGCTCCTATTTTCTAGTCTGTCTCCCCCCCACCCCCCTTTTTGTTTTCCATTCTGTAGTTAGAATAAGTATTGGCAAGTAAAATAAAGAGTTTATTATTCTAAGCATGTTAATGTACGATTTAAGGAAGGCATCAGCAAGGCTGAATACATTAGATGTGTAGAAAAATTATTGTTATAGATAAGTCTGTCTTGTGGTAGAGAGGAGGGAAGGCAACGGATTGAGAATGAGAGATTTATTTGAGCCAGACACCTATTTTGGGACTGTTTACTCCATAAAAACTGCAAGACAGAGACTCCGCCTTCACCCTTCAGGAGAGCAACCTACTTCATTGTATGAACTTCCTTCCCCAACACGTTTGCCCAGGAACAATTCTGCATCTTTACACTTCAGCTATAGCGCATTAGTGTCCATAGTTGTTCCCAGTGGTCTCTCCGTTCAGTGAGTATCATAGTGCATGTGTGGTCTGAATACCAAGTACCTATACTCTGAATATCATATTTATGCAAGTCCAGGTTAATAATTTCTAAGTTGTAAGCATTAAAACAACTTGTTTTAATACAATACGGTAAAGAAGAATGTGTCTATCAATAAGAAGAGTGGAAAAGAGAGTGCTGAGATGTTGCTATAATAATCTATTGTGCTGCACTCTTTCCCCCCCATGGTAAGCAGCACCATGCTAGTTTAGACCAAAGATCTTTCTAGCTCAGTTTCTTACAATGCTGGACAACAGCAGGTAGCAAAAGAGAAAAAAAATAGAATATGCTTATAATGATTTTGTCTCTGGATATTGATCTAACCCCAGTAATTTGTGGCTAATAGAATTTCTGATGCAAAAGTGCTATCTTTGCGTTTAATGGTCCTGCATAGATACTTCTTTTCAATGAATCTAGGCAATAATTTTTGTTTTACATAGGCTTTTAATAGCCTCAGTATTCTGTTCTCAGAAGTTGCACTACATACTAAAGATTATGACCAGCCCACCCCCTCAAAAAAAACCAAAAAACAACACCCAAACCAAAAGTTCCACCAAATCAATTCTATCTGCTTTTGCTCATTTGTCTCATTCATTACCAAACAGTGAAAAGTAACTCCCTAGTTATGTTTGGGTCTTGGTGGGTTGTTTTTTTTTGTTCATTCAGGATTTTACTGAGTTCCATTACATCTCCCTTTTGTGATCACTTTTCTAGGCTGATCAGTCTTTCTCTAGTTAATCATTCTTCATATTGCTCTTCTATATGTCTGTCTTAATTGTAGTGTACTTGCTTTGAGGAGGGGAACCAAAGTTGTTTAGTTCTTCATACACATACACAAAGATCTCCATATTCATATAAATGACTGCATTTGTCTTCCTGGTTTGAATGAGTTTTTTTACTTCTAATTTGTCTAATAGCCCACGTATCTTTTGTGAAGTAAATTGTAGGAGTTGACATAAACCATTATAATGATTATTATTTTTACAATGCAGTAGATAGCTTCTATTGTTCCAATATAAAATTGTATCTTCACTTAATTGTGTGTATCATTAAACATACAAGGTGGAACTGAAATCAGATCAGAGTTTAACTACCTTGGGTAAAAGAGCCAAGGCATTTATGATCTCTTTGCTAGGCAGGGTACTGGTGTTGAGATACCAATGTGGATCTAAAGGAACTTCATGAGTATCTGTTCTAAACTGAGTTTATGTTCTGGAATCCCTTGGATATAGAAGACTCATGCAGAAGTTGAATTCAGGAGCTGTGCTAGCAAGACTCCTCCTTATAAATAGCTCATTGAAGAGGTACATAGGTCTTTGTGTTAATATTTAGTTTGGAAGGCTTGTTTGCATACAGTGACTAGCATTTCATTTCAGTGCCAGGCTCTCAGTAATGAGTAGTTTCATGATGGCTCTCAAAATCTTATCTCCTGTCCAGCACTTCTGTGTATTTCTGTACTAAGCTAGACCTCTGTTAAAAAAGCAAATGTTGTTAAGTTTTAACAACTAAAGATTTGCTTTCAGTAAATGTCTGTGTTTGGTTGGTTTTTTTTAAACTAAATACTAAAAGTGTTAGTGATTTGTAAGACATGGAAATGTATTAACATTAATTGGCACTTTCTTTTTTGCTCTGATTGCCGTATGCAGCCAGTTACTAGAATTTCAGTTAATTGCTTTGTTTTGCATGAAGACAAAATATTTTGCATGGTCCTTAATGGCATGATAATAGTCAAATGTGTTCTGTATACAGACTCAGCTATTCAAAAGGAAAGTGGTTGGCAGACAGTAAGTTTACAATCCCATAGCCCTGTGCCAGCTGACAAAGAATGCAAAATATCACGTGCCAGCCTGTGCCACCTTTAAGCAGGGCAAGAGATAAGAATACTAACTTACTCAAGTTACAAGAGAAGATGGAAACACTGTGCAGCATAATGAAAACTGGACATTGGACAGGAGATGGGGGTTCTAAAAAAAAAAAAAAAATTGTTTGTAAAATATCCATGGGATTTTTGATGATCTTGGGATATGATTTTTTTGTGACACAAAATCTTTGGTCATTTGGGGAACCGTAAGTGAAGGCTGGTCTGGTGTGTGCCATTGAATAGAAGTGCCTTAAACTGACTCTGCACGATGGCTATGACTTTTAAATCTGAATGCTCTTTTCAGAAATTTTGAATTTCCAAGTTTTTTGCATTATTCCTTCTCTGGGGTAAATAAGGACAAAGAACCTAGATACCTAGTTCTGGGCATGTGGATATGTTTCATTCCAGTTCAGAATCTTCATTTGTCTGGGTGTGTGCCCTCTGGTGGTACAGCACAACTGTAAATCCAGGGCTATGGATGGCTTGTGGGTAGGGACCCTATAACTGCCCAGGTCATGTTTAAGCCTTCATAAAAGCCTTGATACAACATTATAGGAGAACAGGCAAGCGTCTATATGCTGAATTACTTTAGGGTTATTTGCAGCTCCATCTCCACAACCTGTCCTTCAAGTCAGTGATGTGTAAATTGATCTTAGAAGGCCTTTTAGACACACAGTTTTGAAATTCATTATGAATATCCTACAACGGCATCCTGGGTCCTAGGATGCAAAATTTATCAGTAATGGTCTTCCATTGTTCTTTGCCTGAATTTGGTCTCATCTCTATCTACCTTCTCTGTCTCTACTGCTAGGGAGAGGATTCAAGTCTTGAACGAGGAACTGGTAACATGTGAACTCATTCTGAGGTTTCAGGTTGAACAGGACTTCATAATCATTAATATTTGTGTGGATTTAAATGCAACTAAGAATTTTGAAGTTACTTCCTCCCTGAGATAGGAAAATTATGGGAGGAAAATAAGACTGTTGTGCACAGAAAGGAAAAAAAACCTATATTTAGAGTTTAAAAGCCACTGAAAAAAAAAATGAAGTATTTATATGAGAATATATATATACACACACATATATATATATAGCTGTTAGTTTGTGGATGAAGACGAATAGAAAAACTACCATGTAATAGAAATATGTGTCTAAAAGGTAGGATGTGTGTTTTAGAAGGTTTTTCTCACAATTGCATAAAAGCATGATGAATTAAAATAAGGGACACAACTACAGGATAGAGTAGAGCACACCTGGTAATTGCTTCATTTCCATAGATGATTGCTGCTAAGCAATTTTGGGTGTGGTGAGTTTGCTACTGATACTATGTGTAGAAGAGGCATGTATGAGGTAGTGATAAGTTGTTTATTTCTTATGTCATTCTTCAGCTTCTTAAGAGTTGCTTGCTCAACTTCTGATACCAAGTTGTTAGCTAATGTATGTAATATAACTATCCCTAATGATGAATGACCTTGCAGAGCGTATGACAGAATTTAGTCCCCTTCTTCTTAAAATCATCCTTTGCATATTTATACATTTATACAATATGCATTTTACATTTTACTGTCTGATTTCAAAAAACTTATTTTAAAAAAGATCCTGTTCCCCAATAGCTACTAATGCACTGGATTTTGTTACCTTAACATTTTTCCTTTCATTAATATTGATTAAACTGCAGAGGGTTTCATTGTTGTTAATAGGGGGCACATTTTAAATTTTAGATCATTAAAATTTAAATAGATTTTAATTGTTAAATGTAACAAATTTATGCAGGTAAAGATTCAATTTCTTCAATTAATTTACATTTACACATTCAAAGATCTTTCACTAAGGCTATTCTCATAAAACTTTAAGGGTCCCAGAAGGATCTCTCTGTACTTTCATTCTTTTCATTTTATCCCTGCTACTCTCTCCATATTATGTCTTTGAAATTGCTAGGCTTTTTTCCATGTGCTCCTTAATAAAATAATATTTCTTTTAGCCTTTTAGGCAGAGGTTTGTTTCAACAGATTTATATAAAAAGAACGAAGTGAAATTTAAGTGTGTGACTGAATTGTAAATTTGTTCAATAAGTTTGGGAATTGATCATCATCTCCATTATGCCACTCATGGGAAAAATACATATCTGCTTGTTTGATGTAACTTGCAAATCAGTCAAAGAAACAATTCCTGGGAGTACTTTTCCATCTCCACAGGTTCCAGAAGCCCAAATGAAAATAGGTAAAGGTAGTTTGTTATTTATCTCATCCACTAGAGGAAAATGGAGAGAGGTTGTCATCTTATGTATTCCTTGATCTGTGTCCGGTATTTCTCTGGAAGTGAATTTTCTCAGAAGTAGCCACTTTATATCTATATAGCATATTAATTATCAAACTACTAAGTAAATATTGACTTGCATGATGTCAAGATAAAACAGTATAGAACAAGAACAAGAAAACGGTAAGGAACATCTCTGGCTCTTATTCATAACGGAAGGAATATGACTAGCAGTATTAAATTTCACAAAGAAGAGAGATTTTTTTTTTTTAATTTCCTTAGAAATAGCCTGATCAGCTCATAATTGCATGTGCACCCAAATAAATTATTAGTGAAGAGGAGATGTAACACATTTTATGTTACTATATGTTCATTGTGTTTCGTGAAGTAATTTTCTGAATTCCCCAGCCCAACATGCAAAAACAGGGCTCAGGGGTTTGTAGAAGATGGAGCAATGGTTTAAAATTTTTAAGTTGATATGTTCTCAAAGAGATGTCAGGGACATGATGCGTGTTTGACGTTGGTCAAATCAATAGACAGCAAAGAGCTTATTATGTTGGAGAGGAAAAGTCAATAAGTTCCCTATGAAGGAACTGGTTATTTGAAGAGAGGAGTGGACCAAGAATGGCTCATGGCACGGGAAGGACCTGCCAGAAGAAGGGAATATCAAATGAGTGTTAAATACTTAGACAAAAACAGATCTCAAGGATTGTGGGCACAGCAAGATTAAGGGCAATAAAGATGTAAAGGAAAATGGAAGTGGGAAAGGCTCTGGAAATTTTCCCATTGTAATTTTCATATTACAATGTTTAGTGGAAGTGATTTCTGTGGACAAAAGTGAACCAAGCTGAGGTGATCAGAAAGGAAGCTGAGGGGAACTTGACACAATGGACACGTTCAATGCATATAGGAGGAATAAAAATTGCAGTAAAGATTGAAGAGGAAGTTGAAATCAAAAATACTGGGCGTTTTTCTCATGGCAATAAACATGAAGGGTTTGGGGTGGCTTTGCCAATTAGTGAAAAGATGAGTGAGAGAAAAGATGGGGAAAAAAAGGGCTTGAACATGGAGGGGGAATTTAGTATTTAGTTGACATAAAATATGATCAAAAGGACACATTCCTGGAGTATAGTGACCATTAAGGAACAAAAGTGCAAACATATCTTGAGCGTAACTTGAATTGTTCTTGTGTTATGAAAGGCATGTTGTGTCAGGAGGTGGAGTGTTTTTCTTGGTAGTGATTTATCCTGTCAGACAATATTGATTTTAATCGTGTAGAAGGGATTACAGGAAAAAATGGCAGCTTCACTCCACTTACCAATTCACGGTGAACAGATTTTTATGCAGAACTGTTGGCTTCAGCTCTGGCAGCTTTCAGAGGTGGAATTATTGTTTGTGAGGGAGAGAAACTCACTTAAAAGTGTGATGACTTGGTAATTGAAAAAAAAAAAAAAAATTCTTCACTGGGTCAGTTTCTTGACTTTCTGATAATCACAGTCTTCTATATGGTGTCCTCCAGAAAAAAAGAAGTTACAGAGCTATCTATAAATAGAGGAAATAGAGGCAAGTTGGATAGTGATGTAAATTATCTCAAACCATAAAAACAATTCAGAATGAAGGATATTTAACCCATAGAGTCAAGGATATAAAAAAGCTTTTCTTCAGGATTTTCATGATGAGTTGTCATTTCCGTGTTTGACTCTACATCTGTCCACCATCAAATGCACACATGATTTTATGCCTTTGATGCTGAGTTAAAGACAGGAGAAGACAATCTGATTTCCAAGAAGGAAAGTCTTTCTTCCTAGAGCATCATGTTATTCTTGGGCTTCTGCTGCTCTGAAAAAAAAAAATTTATTGCTGAGGGACTGAGATCTACACATAAAATATCTATGAAAGAAATAAATATTTTAAAATGCAAGCACTAAAGTTGTATTGACACTTCAAAATAGGGTCAAAGGCTGGTTCCTCCTTTAGAAGTGTCAGTGTTCTGACACATATTGCTGCATACACTGAACCTTTCATGATAAAGTAACTGCTATTGCTTAAACACAGAATTTTTTATTTCAAAAGATCACAGGACTTCTATAAAATAGTTATATTGGGCTTCTGTATTATGTGAAAAAGAAAGTTTTCATTAAGATGGTTTGTTCTATCCAGAGCACACAGAAGAGACCACCAGAATAATATCTGCCTGGCAAGTTAATTCATGTTTCTTTTAACAAAGATAATTTCTTTAAAATGAGCAAAGATAAAGCTATGCTTCTCCAAGATAAATGTAGCATTTTTTCTCAGCTGATCCATGTCTAATTCCAAAACACAAAAAGATACTTCATTCTGTATGTACGTAGCTAGCCTCAGTGCACAGAAGGAGAGGTCTATTTGGAAGCCAAGAACTTCTTCAATCTCAGCAGCCTGCTGTCATCAGCTAAGCCTCAGGTAGCATAAAGGATGCAACCTGAGGGCACCAAGCCTTTGCTTCAAAACCTTCTTGTACCTAACATTGGGGATGTTATTTGATAGACTACTAATAATAGGACTTTCCAATAGTCCTATTTCCTTCTGATGTACAATGACAACAGGGAGTACTCAGATCTACTTGGCATATTCTCTCAAATTGGTTTGTGTCTTAACAGTAGAATAAATGTTGGTCTCAAGGTCAGACTTTTTGCATAGAATCAAAGTACATATTCTGCGTTAAGTAACTGGTCTGCCAATATTAAACCTCTGGAAGTGATGTCTGGATGCATAAAACTAAGAGAAGAGTAGACTACTGATATCATAGAAATGAAAAGATATAGATTCTGAGGACCCTAAATGGGAATTTCACTTGAGTTCTGAGCCTGATACATATCAAGTACCTGTAATTAAATGATGAGTAATCCGAACTTTTGTTGACCTCGTTGGGAGCTGAAGTTGTTTCAAATGTGTCTCCTATCACTTTAACAACACCCAAATTTCTGCTGCAAATTACATATGGTACTCTGTAAGTGGGAAGGTTAAATCGCTTGTGATCTTAACTTGTTCTGCCCTCAAACTGCTGGTAGATGAAATATATGTTCAGCTCCGCTATTCCTTAGAATTTGCTGTAATTCAGGATTAAAATTCCAAGACAAATAGTGAGTGGACAAGAGGTATGGTTTATCAAGGAGTGGCCACCTCCAGTCAAACTGCAATCTGATTAGACTGCTGCTAATTGTGGTGTCAACAACAGTCTCTCAGAAAAAAAGAAATTCCTGGATGGAATTTGGATGTATTTAGATATTCTTTTTAAGAAAATAATAACTTGAGAGAGCATATGTATATGCAAAACAAGCTGTGTGGGTTGCAGAAACTGGTGCTTGATCTTTCTTCTAAAATGTTGTAAGGGGATTTGTTAGGGTGTACCAGATTAGAGGAAAGAGGAATCATAAATTCAGGTGGTTTATAACTTATTATCTAAGAGGCCAAAAATTAAAATCTTGGGAAAAGTGAAAATAACAGGAATTTGAAATTTTCAATGAGTTTCTTGGTGCTGA
The DNA here is from genome assembly GCF_000691845.1 of Merops nubicus. Taxonomy (NCBI): domain Eukaryota; kingdom Metazoa; phylum Chordata; class Aves; order Coraciiformes; family Meropidae; genus Merops; species Merops nubicus. The sequence goes on along the minus strand of NW_008591714.1, from coordinate 202,409 downwards.
AGAGCTGCTACCTCTATCACTTTAGATGTCTGAGTCTTTTGTTAATAAGGCATGCATAGCTCTTGACCCAATGTGTTTCTAAAGAGGACAAAATTTAATTCAAGTCAACCAGTAGTAAGTATCCTACAGCTACTGGAGGCATCAGTTTAACTTGAATGTTAAGACCAGCATGATTCTGAAAAAATATTCAATGGTACCTTTAAATGTTTATTTAGTATAAAAATAAATTGTGAGAAAAAAATTGACATCCTTTTTGCATGTTCCTACAGAGCTCTGCTTATCAGATTGTTGAACCTTCATCAGTCATAAGCAACCAAACAAGTAAACAGAAATGTAATAGGATGTAAAGAATAGTGTCTAGCAAAGTGTAGATGTACACATAAAACCTATATAATGGCTGCTTCGTGAGAGTAGATATAAATTTCACTACCTTACATCCACCTACAAAAGTCTGTACAATTCGTGTGGAAAGACAAGTATGCAGAAGGTGAATATAAATACAAAGTGTGAATAAATAAGGTAATTAAAAGATAGGATTTGTTGCAGATAAAGCTGAATGGCTGCTTTTTCACTAAAGTGGTACTCTTAACAGAAGTCACAGCTCTTTGCATGTAGTAGAAATGTATTAATACAAAGTGTTATCACTATTTTAAGTTCCTAAAAGTGACAGTAGGAATAAGGAATCCTGCATTTGTGCTTTCTTTTCCATACTATCTCACAAATACTTCCACATGCCTTACCAATGCAAGTCATCCTTTTGTATTTCTGTCCAGGCTTCGAAAATTTTAGCCCTTTTTGGTAAATGTGTTTGAATGAAAACTAGATTTATTTTCCCTTCTTTAAAAATAAACAAAGATTTATTTTCCCTTCTTAAACCAGCAGAGCTGATTCTAGTCTTTCCACTGTACTTGCTATATTTTGATGAGTCCCCCAAATTTAGCTCTATTGAGCATATGTTTGCCTGGAGAGGAATAGAAATTAATGTGGTATCTCTTCTGAAGACTGCAGTTCTCAGCTAAAAAAAAGAAAAAGAAAGAAGCAGACTCTGATTGCACTGTTAGGACATGATTTCTGAGTCCAGCCCATTCAGACAGTTCTGCTTAAAACTATAATCAAGTTGATTGTGTTGTGTTGGTATTCTAAATTCCAATATGGGATTTTGCTACATAATCTCTAGCAGGGTATGTCTAATCTTTATGAGAGCCAAAGTCTTTCTATAAACTCTGAATTTTCCTCCATGTGTCTCTGCTAAACTGAGATGTGTCTTCTGGCTGAGTTGTAGAGACATTAAATTACTGAGTAAATCAATACAGTGCTGTTATGTCACTGTATCTTTTTCAAAGGACAGCTCAAATTTTGTATGCTGTAGCTTTGATCCCTTTCATTTAATTCTAAGTACACTTGTTATTATAGTAACTGTTGTTTGTATGTTATTTTAGCTTTTTACTTAAGTAGCTATTTAGCAATTTAAATGAAAATGTAATTAGGTTACATCTGTTTTACATGCATGTAATACCACGCAGATGTAAACTTATATTAAAACCATATTTTCTTTTTGGCAAAAAGACATAAGAATAGAACTCCAACAATCATGCAATACATTTTTTTTTTTTTTTAATAGCGTATACAAGATGTATTCCAGTGTTTATGTTGTGATGGTAACAGCCCTTTCTAGTTTTATGAGACAGCACGAGGAGCTAACTGGTATAGTCTTTTGTTTTAGTAGTACAAGTACACTGTTTTGCTGGTGTAAATCCAAAGGAACTCTGTTGAAATCTGTTAAAATTCCTTACCAAACTTAGCAGTTTTAATAACTGGCTCCAGAGCCAAACTCCACTCGAAGGCTCTCTACTGAAATAAAGAATCTTTGTGGGTTTACACCATTATGAATGACAGCGATATTTGGCTTTCAATAACTTTATTTTAAAGACAGATTAACTTCTTGCTGGGCTGATCTTACAAGGTGCTGAGTGTCCTCAGCTATTGTTGACCTGGATAGGGCTTTTTTCTGTGTTTGGGAAGAGAGGTAAGAGGTATGGATTCAATCCCAGCTTTCCCTTAGTCTTTATGTAAGTACTCGGGGAAAATACTTGATGTCTCTGAACTCCTGCAGTCATAATACAGAATTCCTCCTGCCTTATTTGGCCTTTTTTTGACAGTGGCTCTGCATGGTTGATTACTCTTTGTTATATGGTCTCTAGCACAATGTCAAGATTGTGAGTAGTGTCCGTTGATACAAGTGTAAGTCCTAAGTGAAATAAATGAATGAGGGTACCTGGCAGTTCCCTAAAGATGACTAGTATCTCATATGGCTTTAGCATTTCTTAAAAACAGCTAATTTGTCTTGTCAGTAAACTAAAAATATTAAGCTTCAATACACTTATGCTGTAGTGTAGCATACAACTTTTTGTTAATGTAATGCCTTGAATCCAGCATTAATAAGGTAAAACTTCTTATTTGTTAAGTTTTACTTATATAAGTTCAAAATAAACTATGTATATTTTACTTGCAGCAAGGGAGTGTTTTGGTAGACTTTTATTGTTTCAGTGTATATTTCTGTTCAATAACTCTGCCTTTTTAGAGAACAATTGTGAGGGACATGTAAGAAAGCCGTTGCATGTTTTTCTTCTTACTTTTTTCCTATGAACATTTAAGGCTTTGATTCTACAACTATGAACATAAGCATATGAGACTATATGGAGACAGAATAATCAGAACAGAATATAAATTTTAATTTATTCCAGTTCCTCATTATTAAATACTTCAGGACTAACTCCTGTTGCTCTTAGGTGTGAATTTGGCCCAAATAAGGACTTCAAGATTGTCTCTGAGGAGTATTTAAACAGATAATTTAATGCAAAGATGGTAGGAAGCCTCAGAGAGTATTACCTTGTTTATCTCTGATAGTTCTGCTACAGTTTACATGTGGTACAAGTTTTGTATTTCAGGAGTGTGTAACTTAATTATTCTGAATGATCTATAATGACCGACTCAAAACAATTTTCTCTAAAACCATAATTTATTTGTTTTCCTTTATTTGCTTAACTAAGACTGGCACTTATCCATGAGATACTCACAATCCAAGTCATATTTAAAAATTATTACTTAGTAGGTTTGTAAATATTGACAAATCAATATATTTGCAAGGATATAGAGTATTTTAAAAATTTAAAGTACTTTTTCCTCATACACTGTCAAACTCTGAACTTTGTCATTTCATAGAATTTCTGTTGCTTTTGTGTTAACCAAGCCAGTCAAGTTAACTTACCTGTGTAAGATATGCCAAATTTTCTTCATTACTTTGCTGAAGAAATGAATGGATACAGAAATCTTTATGTCCCACACATAGAATTCAGTTGATTATGCAGGATTATCCATAGGTTGTGTATGTAGGATGAGCGTAGTAACAGCATGGAAAGAAGAAACAGGTTTTTCTCTAAATATTGTCAGGCAAAAACTGACACAAGGGGTGCTGAGCATATTCCCCCCTCCTCTTCCTTTCTGCATGGATTTTTTTTTTTTGTGCTTTTGGAAAATCAGTGGCAATCTGATTCAGTGTTAACTTCCATGGTGACTGGCTCTATGATTTATGGTGACCTTAGGTAGGAGCATACCATGTACAATGGATTCCTTCCATTTCTGTCTCCTTCTGGACAACCGTATCTCCATTTATTACATGTAAAATGTAACTGCCTGTGGTTGGCAAGGAAGAGCTGTCTCGGAGGTGTGGTGGTGAGGCTTATTAAGTACTTTGTCCTGAATCCACAGCTGGTCCAGCCCTTCTACTCAAGTGTTCCTTCCTCCCTTGGCAGCAAAATGGAACATGCTGTTCATTGTCCCTAACCAGCCCTTTTATGCCAGTATGATGTAATGTTTGTGGTAAATAAAATAATTGTGGTTATGAATCATCATTAACTTTGATTATTGACAACTCTAATTGACTAAGATAGATCTCTGACTATTAGTGTTTTAATAGTTTTAAAAGAGTTACAAACTAAAGACACCGAATGTATTTTAAATTCCAAATATTGTGTGGAGGGGAAGAGCATAGCTATGTGATTAATAATGATTAAAGCACTTGCTGTAGCATGTAACTTGTTTCCCTCTATGTTATGGCAGCTTTCTTTGCTGAGGAGGTAAACAAGTGTCTGTCAGGAGTGCCAGAGTGAGGACAGATCATCGAAACCTGGACTCAGTATCAGATCATGTTTCACTAACAGAACAAGATTGATTTATTGTGTTACATCAGGGTTAGCTGGACCTAGTACTGCTTCACCACATGCTATTTCATTCCCTTGTCTACTAAGTATGCAAGTACAAACAGCTTTAACACAATTCTTTACCTAGAAACAAGCCTGAGGCTTCATCCAAATACTTTTAACATATGAAAATTGAGCTGCTTTGAACTTGTATGTTTTTGATAACTGCTTGGTATGCTTCCTGGAGGATCACCTGTAGGCTTTTCTTTCCAAATCCTAATCCCTTTGATTAAGTGCCAGGACAGATAGCTCTCATTGAATAACTCCAGTCTCATAATTCTTCCTGCATTCAGAGTTGAAAGGGAACTGCTCAAGCTTCAATAGGTAAATCCTCAGATTTAGTTAAAGTAATTCAGACACTTAGAAACTGAAATTGTTTTGTTCTGAAACAGGGTTCAGATGGGCTACTGAACATTTACATACCACTTGCTGCCAGAAGCTGTAGGATGAAAAAACAAAACAAATTTTTTAGCAAGAAGGATTAAGAGTAGGAAAACTTTGAGAACCAGACATTGAAAGACAACCTGGCAAAGAAATTTAGACCCAGAAACAGGAACATAGCTACTTTGCTTGACTGCTCTTGTTTTCTTTTTCTGCAAGATCAGACTGCGGTGCTAGGCTAAACATTCCATTCCTTCCTTAGCCCCTCTTCTCGTTAATAACTACCAAAACAGGGAGTAAGCAGAGAAAGAAAAAAATTCTTATTCTTTTTATCCTTACAAGCATGCCTGCTGGGAACAAACCTGAGCCCGTTCAAGATTCTTCTATCTAAAAGTGTTTGTGGCAGGAGAGTATGACGGGGAATTAGAAATAAACCTGTTAGCTGCTGATATCTTGGGGTAATAGAGATATCTATTGCACATACATTTTTGCACACGTCATTTTGCCTATGTGCATAATGAAGCAGTTTTCTCTCTGGAGGACTTGCTGTTCACCTAGGAAATAAGAATATTTCCACGTGAATAATTTGCCTTGGTTAATTTCAGTACAAGCAGAAATGGAGCAGAACAGTTAGGGAAACTACACTCAGTTCCTGTGATAAAAGATTTTCATAGCTCCTTCAGACTGAAAATTTGTTATCTTTACAGAAAGCAACCTCCTGAAATAGCACAGAAAACGGAGTGTTGTAACACCATACTAAAGAACTAGCCCATTGGGAACATGGCTATAACCAAAGTTTCTAGTTAGACTTGAGCAAAAACCACTGGGTGACTCCGCACCTTGCCAGCTGTAGACTTTCAGTCAAGTCCTTTTGCCTCTTTGTTACCAGATTGTTCCAAAATATTCATGTACTCTTAATGTAGAAAAAAGAATTTTTCCACTCCCCATTTGCCTTATTTGTTGTTGCCATGGTAGGCAGTAGTGTTATTTCTTCATCTCTCTGGCAGGTACACTATGCAAGACATTTGAAGACATGGCTTTAAAATAAACCACCTTTGGAATTTATTCTAGACTTCAATCGCTACAAGAGTAGATTAAAAATTGACAATTATATAGAGAAAACCAGCCCACACAAGTCTGGGGTAGTTCTGACTGTTCAGATCTTGCCACTATGACAATAAAGTTTAACTTGATTTTTTATTTTTCTTCTAAGAAGACTGTTTTTTCAAATCATATCCTCAATATCAAGAAACTTATACTTGAGTTGCAGCTCAGATACCTCAATACAATTAAGTTTGGAAATAAAATGGAAAGGTGTCCAGCTGCAACTAGGAAGCAAAAACAAGTGTGCAAGATGGCATAAATGAGCTAGAATTTTTAAGGACACAAGTGCTGATTTCTTATAGCTAGAAAGTATTTACATGTATTCAATGATTAGTATTTCAGTCTTTTCTGAGAGGTCTTGCTGCAAACAGCGTAACAACATCTATTCTTTTGAATCAGCACTCACTCAGTATTGTGTACACAGGAGGTCATCTTCTGCCCAGTGTTGTGAGGTTTTATAAGGTCTTAGCTCCAACTTATTATTTGATTCCTTAACTCATTTCATAAATGAACCCAGCAGGTCTTCAAATTATTATTAGGGCAATGACAACTTGAGGGTTCTGGTTAATAAGATAATAACAAAAGTAGTTTGGTTAAATAAACTTGGAGGCAGAAAGCCTGAAGGCCTCTTGTTATTACCTCCTTAACAAGAAATGCCATTAAGTTATTATTATTATCCTGTAATAGTTCTCATTTTTATCACTCTTGCATTCTGATCAGCAAGGATATTTAATGAAATAGCAATAAATTTTAAGAAATTATTTGCATCCAAGCAAGACTCTATAAACCAAAAATGAAATCAGAAAGACTTAACATTAGAACATACACTTTTGAAATGGTGAAAGATTCTGCGTGTTCTTACGACAAAGCTTTGGAATGAAAGCAAAAGTTTATGACACATTTTATTACACCTGTAAATCTGAAAACTTAGCTATAGTTTTTAATTTTTATTCTGCCTCTATAACTATTTTTATACCCTTTTTATAGTTGACTGGTCCAAGGTTTAAAATAAGTTCTACTGGGAGTCAATGCCCCATTAGTCTTCTGTAATAAAATGTGAACCTGGCTAAAATAAAACATGATGCCTTAAGAGCAATTAAGAATGGTCTTTTGTAGATAACTGTAACATGAAATACAATCACTGTTTTTATTAATGGATTTGGGAAAAGCAGCTCGATGATTTATAGCAGAAGAGTGGGTTATTTTACATTTTTATTTCTTTTATTTTATGTCTCACTCTTCAAAAAACCTTTTAAGACCTATGAAATAATCAGATTCTGTGTTTCAAATGTTTATCATTTTAACGTGAACCTCAGTATCTATTTTATTTAGGCACTGCTGTGATGTCAGCTAGGGAGGTGTCCTTTTCTTGCTGTTACTCCAATCCAAAAAAGGTGTTATTTTTTGAAAGAAAATCTTGTTGAATATTTTATAAGAGTGATAGAATGTAAAAGCTGTGCTTTGTACTCTATAATGGCAGGATTTGTAGGACACAGACATAATCTACTGGGCATTGTCTGAACACAAAGCATAGCATCTCATTAACGCATAGTTGGGAAAAGTATAAACACAGTTGACAGATGTTTTTCTAATAGTATAATAATAGTTTCTTTGTGATTATTAGATTAAGCTTCTAATAACTTGAAGTCTTGAAGATCGGTGTTTACTATGGCTGGAAATGGGATCTGCACTTTTAAATTTGGAGAGATTCTAGTTTCTATGTTCGAGACATTTAGAAAGACTTGAAAGACATCTTTCCTATTTGGATTTTAATTGTACTTAATATGCTGCTCTTAAAAGATATGTATAGTGTTTATGTACCTATGTGTGTATACATGTAGTTTTTTGTGTATGTGGGGAGAAGGGGGTATTTTACAGTAGAAGAGGCTTTTCATGCTTCTGAAGGGTAGTATGAGTATCATCACTGGCCTCATTTTGCTTTTTGTTTCACCTGCCACAAGAAAGAGCAAGATTTAAATGAAGTTTCTTCCACAGAAAATACTGCTTCCACAACTGTGTGGAAATGTGCACTAAAAATCAGTAGCCTAATGTGTCTGCATTTATAATAAAGTGTAGTTGTAAATGGCACAATGTATTTGATTTGTAAGCATGTTTGCAGATGTTGTTTTGACAGCCTTCTAGTTTACACCACAAATTTTGTAGCAATGAATTCAGAGGTTAAATGTTCTGGCCCAGAAACAAGGGGTGGTCTTAACTGGCTTTGAATGCTTAGCCTTAAGTATTGTTTTGTGGAGACAAATAGTAGCTGACACACACTGTGCTAGTAATAGCCTCTGTCTGCTGTAACCAAATCCTTCCCTAGCCAGTGCAGTGCCCTATTTTTGGAATGTGCTGGCTGGCAGTACAAAGTGGGCAGTTAGTCACCTTGAATTCCACCCGCTTGACTTTCAGTCCCCAGGGACTCAGCTCCATGCTCAGTGATAGCTGGTCTTGGCATAGTCCCTGCAATCAGTCGAAATTCTGATTGTTCTTCAAGATAAGATCTGAAATAAATCTTCCTTTTGAAAACTTGTAAGGTTGCCATAGGCATAAGAATTCAGACTTCATTTAAAATCAGCAGCATATCAGAGTCACTACCTGTGTCTTTCAGAAAATGTTAGATGGATTTATCCAGAGATTCATAGTCTAGAGAATGAGGAGCTAGGACATGGATTTCCTTAGCTTAGCCTACTTCAGAAAGGTAGCAAAGAAATGTTCAAGATTAAGTAAAAAAATTTCAGAGGTGGACTGGGGAATCTAGTGTGTAAATTCTTTTTATAGATTATAGTATTTGAGCTCTGAACTCATCTGGCACAGCTCTGAAATGTGCCACGGAAGGTCTAAGAGGGCTGAAGGGGAAGGCAGACGGAGGAGAAAAGACTGGGTTGACTCAGCAATCCCCCTGTGCAAATCCATGAACCCCAATGCCATCTCCAGAAGAGACCAATAAAATCAGAATTGCTAAAAAGTCTTCTGTAAGCTCCCAGAAATGTCTTTCTGGACTAGTTCCATAGGAGCAAAGGTGTTGCCATATTGTGCTGCGTGTTCTGAGATATTTGGCAATGAAGTACTCATCTCTGTCTATAGCAAATCTAACTATAATGGCATTAATCTAGATTGATATACACAGAACAATCCCCACCAAGTTCACCTAGTGGAAGAGAATTTAAAGAAAAATATTTATTTTGGCATCATACTACAGGAGTGTGACTTTACTATGTTACTGCCTTTACAAAAGTTGTATGTTAGATGTTTTCTTCTCCCTGTATGAGTCAGAAAATGAACATTGAAATGAATGATAATTGTCATTTGGCAGTAACACTTTATCTTGAATTAATTTAATATTTTTTTAGTCACCTTTCACTGCTAGTATCAACATGGCAAATTTCCAAGGGTTTGTTCATGGTTTACTGTGCGCTGTGAAAGTGTACTTTCCTGTGATGTTTCTTGTACTGAAACTGTCAACACGCTGGGGAGATCTGCATGATAATTTAATTATCACTGTTGTTTTTTTTTTTCACATTCAAGTAATTAAAAGCAACTTGCAGAACAAGTCAAACAGTTAACTGTTCTCGTACAGTCTAAAAAGAATTCTCCAAGACACAGTTCATATTTCAAAGATAGGAGTGGCTGTGCTTGAAGGGAATGTATGATTACTGGTCATCATGGATGACCACTTATTTTCTTTTTCTGCTTTCAACTCTTTGCTAATATGGTCATTAAATAGCTTTTATGGACGCAATAAGTAGTCTTTCATAAGTTTTTAGAATTTTTAAAACATGTCAGACAGTCTTGAAGGACGGTACGCAACAGAAATATTGTGGATTGTTTTAAAGTAAATAGATACTTTGGTGTTTTATTAGTAGCATTGACTTGAATAGGAATTCTAGATACTTGGTATCTTTGTTTTCTCTTAATATACGTATGGCTAGCCAACAACAGCTAATCACTGTTTATGGCACTATTCTTAAGGTGGCAATTCACAAACTGGTCAACAAAAACTGTTATCACTATCATGCATTCTTTGTATTTCTGCTAGTATCTACATTATTTCTATATATTCTTTTCATGATGTGTAAGTATTTATTATGATATCCTAGAATTTCTTTTTTTAAAATAACAAAAACAAAATAGAGGAGCAGAGGAAGAAATAATGTTACTCTGTGGAATCAGTGAGTGTATTTGTATGTTCATTGAGTTTAGTTATATTTTTAATTCTGTTGCTATGAGATATTCTGTGCTGAAAAAAAGCGGTTTTTATACTCCTTTGTAAGCAAAGCTTAGTTTGATTTATAGGGCTAACCACTGACACTCATCACTCATGCACAGTGACACATGCCTTCAGCTCTCTCCTTATATACAGTAGATCTCCAATCAACACTGTGCTAATTTGGACAACTACAGCAACTTTATCTTCAGTCTACTGTATTACCACTCATAACTCTATATGCAAGTGTAGCATGTAGCAGGATGCATGTTAACTCTTTACAAGTATAAGATACTCAGCATAAAGCTGAACTATTAAAATTCTTATGTTAAAACGGTTAAAGGACCTATACTTTCATACATAAATCTGCATATACACATTTTCATATCCACTTAGTTTTCAAGTAGCACAAAAATAACTTCTAACCAACTTCCAGTATTTTTATTCTCTGTTAGGATATCCTTTTTCCTTCTTCCTAGTTCATAAAGTTACCTTGTACTTGCATGTGCCAGTGTACTTGGCATTCAGTTCTGTGCCAACTGAACTGAGATACCTAATGTCATTGATGTTTTCCTCTTAAATACTGCCAGTTATATGAAATATACACAAAAGACTTCCACAGGAAGAGATATACTTCTTTAAAATCTAGTTTGCACAGTCTGGGGACAAAAGAACCCGCAGAGTAGTTGCTGAGATCACATAGCCAGACAGTTGTGCTTTTTGTAATTTTTAATTGCTTTCTGAATTATGGACTAGAAGCTGTTCAATGTATTGAAGGAGGCTGAGTCTTTCTGTGGTTTGTGCTCTGGTTTAGGGGCTCTGGCTGAAATTTTGTAGTCCTTTCAGGAATTCCCTCAGTGAGTTTGGATGAGTCTCTTTTTGAAATGTGAGAAAGCTTTAGTTAGCTGACTGCAAAGAGCAGCTTGTGCAGGCAGGAGAATAGATGGATCCAGCCTCCATGCATAAGGTATATTTAAAATCACATTTACTCCTGAGCAATTGCAATAAAAATTATATTTTTGCACTAGCTTGATATGTTAAAAGGATACTGGGAACAACACCAATTTGTAAAGAAATGTGTTGGTGCATTGAGGCTGAGTTAAGATATTCTGTTACAAATGTCCTTACAGCAGGAGGAAAAAAAAAGGCGGAATAAAAAGACCATTTAAATTATGTAAGAAACCTGAACTTCTAGTGTTTTGCTTTTCTATCAGAATAAACAAGGGTTGAAAGATGACTAGTTTCTACTGGTTATGTGCAAACTTTATCTCTCAGGTATTAATGATTTTTAAATTATTAAGAATAATATTATTTATTGTTAATATTATCACTATTATTATTATTATTATATTCTTTAAGTCACTAGGTCTTTCTGGTTTCTACCTCTGACGACCGATTGTAAGTTAATATGCGTCAGCTCACGTTAAAACAGACCCTGTCCCTGTGTTAGGTCATGTGTTAGAGCTACATCTCCCTTCTAAGTCAAATTAAGCTCTTTCTGGGCATCTGCCTTTTATACCAAGATTTCTAAACTGCTAACACTAGTTACTAGTTACCATGAACAGAGAAAATCATCTTACTGGAACGTTAAGTAACTGCATATGGGGTTTATAGCCTTATTGGACGTGTTGCTCCGATGCTGCACCACCGTGGGTTTGAGGAAGTAGGCATTTTGTTGTCCTCCTTGGCCTCACGTTTGTACAATTACTGCAGATGCTTTTAAGAAGTAAAATTTGGTTCTGATCTTCCCTTAAATTTTGATGTAAAGGAGACTTTGCTCCAGTTGTCAAATTTACCACGAGACCTATGAGACCTACCTGCTAAAAGTCCTGAGCAGGACTGGCAGAGGAAGCTACATGGGAGGAGAGTTTTGTTTGTTTTCCTTCAGCTCTGTGGAAGAGCTATTGGGAAAGAATTTATATGATGAAGCAAAGGTCTTTGTTGTTCTTAAGAAATATAAAGGAAAGTTTAAATATATTATACGGAACTTAAAGTAGGTGAAAAAAAAGTAAGGAAATTAATAAAAACTGCAGTTTACATTTGAACCATTCTAGTTTAAAATAAGTATGTAAAAATAAACATGGCAGTCAGTGTTAACATGCAGACTTACCAAGATCAGTGAAGCCCATTTCTATTACAACAATAAAGGATCACACTTGTTTACAGCTGAAGTTTTAAAGTCAAATGACTGAAAGAGTTAAACACCTGGAGCAAGGCTGCTGAACTTTTAAGCTGGCTTTTAACAGCAGTAGCAGCATGTAGGGAGAGTTTTTCCTCCATTAGGGTTCAGCTCAGTGACTAATTCATTCAAAGCTGAGAAACCAACTGAGAGTTGAAAACGTAAGAACGCTTATTTTCTTGTTCTAACCTTGGAATCAAATGATATATAAGAGGACTCAAGCTACAAGTTTTAAATGCTTGCTGGACAGTAAAAACAAAAATATAAGAATCAATATTTTGTGACTATATCTAATGCACTAACTTTGTGTTTGTTTTAATTAAAAAACAAGTATTCAAAAATTATCATCTTGTACATTTTAAAGTAAATTCACACTTGTTGCCATTTTTACTAAAATAATTATTTCCAAAGTACTTAAATGTATAGAATTGGCTAAATGTATAAATATATTATAGAATTGTCAAAACTGTGTCCATCAAGTGCTGTAGTTATTGTACCATTTTGTAAAACAACTATTTTTAAGAGTTACTAGCCAACTAGCAGTATTTTTGTTAGAAAACAACTGAAAGTTGGAATTAGTATTTGTCAGCTTCTTACAAAGAATCCTTTCTTTTGGTGGTTCCACTTCTGTTTGCTTAGTTGATGTTCTTCCCCTGAGCTAAAACTATTCTTCCATTTAAAAAAAAGTTTTCACGTCAGATCTTAGGCATTTATAGAGAGCAATAACTGATCTATAAAAGTATCTCAGGTTTACCTATATGAAAATAAATGCTTCTATAAAAAAGCTAGAGGTCATATATGTTTTGATAAATTATATTCTTTAACAAGATCTTTAGTTTTTTTCCTATAGTTGTGAAGGCAAGTTTAGAGAAGAAATCCCATGTAAATTCTCAAAATAAACATAATTTAAGTCCACTTCCTAATTTGTTGAATATGTTTAGGAAGTTTAGAGTAGAGGTTTAAATAAACAGGTGGACTGAGAGAGAATTGAATTACAGGAAATACTTGGTTTGAAGTTTTAATTTCAGTTTTTCGTCACCTTTTGATTCTGGAAGTCAGACATGAGTTAGAATATTTTTAATCTGTTATCTGTTGTTGGCCATGGTCTTATAGTTACCTAAACAAAGCCTTAAAGCATTGTTCACAAGATCACAGCAAGTACTGGTTGAATAAGATTTCATATAAAATAAATAAATAATAAAGACATTTTTCAAGTTTATAAGCTCTACTTCATCCCTCTATAATTTCAAGTTTCGTAACCTTTTCCCTCTTATTTGAAGAGATATTTTGCATAGGAAAATACCATGTCAAAACTTAACCCTTCATAAGGCTTTTTAAAACCTAAGTTCGAATTCTGTTTCTAAGATAAACAGATTTGGATCAGAAAGATTTTCAGCTAGCTAGTATTCATTTTGGCTGAGAGTTCAAGAAATGTCTTTAATCATATTTTTGTTGATTATTTATTAGTTTCTGTTGGAAATCAAAGGACAGACAACCTAAAATATGTCTTCCATAAGATACATCATGAAACAGAAGCTGTAGAAAAGAATTTCTAGGAAGTTTCTTTCATGTACTGATAAGAACTGATTGAGAGACAAAATATACATCTTTAGTGTGTGTATAACATGCAAATGAAAGTTGACCCAAAAATGGAAGACTCCACTCTCTGGTTGGAGTAGGATTTGTGTTGCATTGCTAGAGGAAGAAGATCTGTTGTGAGAGGAAGACTACTTCTGTTCTGTTCCATGTCATCTGAAGGGCGATGGGTAAAACTAATTCAAGACATAAAAGAAAATTGGCATAAAAGAGCACGTTGAGAATACTTTGGATACATTTGGCAACTTTGCAAAATATGTTTCCTTAACTGACATGTACTTGCATAGGGTAGTACAAAAATTTATCATCCAAATACAGCTATGAAACCCCAATGCAATTTTCTCAATCACAGTATATCCTTCAGAGTGGTGATAGCAAAAGACTAGCTTTAGTACTGACACTAACTGGGAGAAAACAATATCTTAGTATAGGAAGGTGAAAGATGCTGTGCATTTTGTTATAGAAATCAGTAGTATTAAGAAAAAACAGTTATTTGAAAGTGTAAGTGATTATGTAAAACTGATTCTGGATTTCAAATATTCTGCTGAGGAAATACCATTCTAAGGCTTTTACAACTTCAGTAACCCATGTTTACTTCAGGGAGCTCTGCAGCCAGTGAGAAGCACCATTATCTGGCATTAGGGATAGAATCATAGAACCAGAAGCATTTAGCTTGTTTCTATCTGACAATTCATTTCGCCAAGTGAACTTTTTGAGCTTCTTCAGCTTGCAGGGGATTTCCATCTGTTGCTTGCATTGTTCCCTTCCCTGGTCCTTGTGCATGCATATTATCTAGGCTTCCTGCTTCTCTCAGAGCAGGGTACCTGTCATCAGTGATGTACATTTTTAAGTATTTGCAGTAATCTGTTCATATGAACTGAGCAGACAACGTCCAGCATCAAAAGCCTTGGCAAGATGCTGGTGGCTGCCTACAGAAGGATGAATATACCAAGAAAGTTACAGACACCCCCCACCCCCCAAGAATGCTGAAAAAAAAAAATATAAACTCGCAAGCAGATTCATGCCAAATTTTGTGGTTGAATTTGAGTCTTCTTCCAACATGTACTGAGAGTTTAAAAAATAATTTAAGCATTGCATTTATTAATTAAAAACAATTATTTTTATCAGCTTTGTTTCCAGTTTCAGTGGCAAGTACATTTTTTTTTCTGTATGTTGGTATGAGAGTAGAAATAATTATTTTTGTCCCAAGAAAACAAGAAGACAAATATAACATCTTTATAAATAAAATTGTGTTTTCCTTATTTTGACTTTCAAAGCTATGAAATATCCTGCAAGAAGAATGTCTTCTCAAAAATATATAGCCTTTTTTTTGGGGGGGGGGGGAGGAAGCAATTATTCCATTTAATTCTTTAGCATTTCCTTTTGAAGATTTCTGAAGGGCAGAGTCTGCTAGAGTATTGAAACAAAGGTTTAGTCCTGTACTCAGAACTGGGTTGTATTTGGCAGTCTAAGTATCAGTGCTGCCAAATACAATGATTCACACATCACTAACACGTTCTACATAGCCATGGGGGAGTTTTTGTGAATGTCTATGGAAATTGTGCAGTGCTTGGTATTTTTGGGATGATCTATCAATATGGAAACACAAACTGTGTCTTCATTCTGTTTCCTAAGATGAGGTCTCTGAATAAGAGCAAATACAAGCCACTAGCCAAAATACAGGACTTCTTATTCTGAGAACCAGTATAACCTTCACTGCAGAGGTTCTGTCTGTCCAACCAGTGAACCCCATTACCTAGTGCTCCATTTTTATCCAACAAGCTAAATGCTTGAGGAAAGCATCAACTATTTATTATTGTCTTTCCTAGAAACAAATTAGATGCGGACTTTCAGATTTGTCTTGTCCACGCAGCCCGAGGCTTTCCTGCCTTTGTGAGGAAGGGCAGATATGTTACTGCAGTTTATTTCACTTGTATCTCCAAGTTAGAGGAAAGCCTGTTGTTATGTTTTCCCCTGGCTTTTTCATAAATACTTCTGGTTTTCTTTATTGAAGTTAAGTGATTTAAGGACACTTGGGAGCAAGGATTTATTTTTTTTAATAGTCATTATTTAGTTTCTAGATGTATTGGTGAGGAAACAAAGATTACCTTGTTCATAAGGGAATTGGTGCCCCAGGTTAATGTCCAGGTGTTCTTTCAACTGATGTCTGAGACTAATTTCTTCCTGGCCCTCTGGTAACCAGCTGAAGCAGGGGACCAGCTGGTATATCTTCACTCTTGCATACCAACATCTTTCACTGATTCACAGATTTCCTTATATCCTCAGTACTTCCTCTACTCCTTAACAATCTTTAAACAGTAGTTTGAAGATCACTGCTGTTGTGCTTTGCAACGGCTGCATCTGAATCAAGGAGTGAAGGATTTGGAAAAAAAATAAATTTTCATAATGATTCTCATAAGCTCCATTTGTCAAAAGGTCATAAATTTGAGATGCCATCAAAGGTTTGCTAAAGAAATGCTTGACACTGAATATTTTCTGGTTTGAATCTGAGGAGTCTGGATGGCATTTTTGCAGGTAATGCTACAAAGAAGAGTTTCTAACATTTAATTCAAAGGTTCAGTTTCTTATATTCTCACACACACACCCCTGCTGCCACCTCTGAGTTCACAATTTCTGTTAATTTTTGCCTGCTACACATAGACATCAAGTAGGTCAATCTAAAAATACAGTGAGTGATGGTGATATCTGATGTTTCTTTACTGCAGTCTTAACTTTATGATCCAAATATAGTGTATTTATTTATTTTTTAAGTTTCCATTCAAGGTTTACAGACCTTTTATATTCACCATTTGGTGTATCACCCATTTGAGTAAAGGGGGTGATAAACATAAGATGGAATTAGACGAGGGAACAGCAGAGGGGCAACCATCCATTTCAGCTGCATCTCAGTGAAGAATTTACTTACTCTGAGGGTACACCAAAAGTGGAAGCTTGAGATTTGGAGTTTCTTGTGGAAAAAGATGATAAGCAAAGTGATCTTTGCAGATGCTTTTTACCTGTGAAGTAGGAGGAAAGCAGGTTCACGGTGTATGTGGTGGACAGTGTTATGTGGGACTACACAGCACAGACAAAAAGAAATCTGACCTCATATAGTAAACTTCGCTTTGAGAAAATAGACCCTGAAGATTATTGTCAGCGGAAAACAGTGGAGTCATGAGGGATTCAGGCTTTAGTCTGAAGTAAAATAGCTTCAGACTTTTCATATAAGCAGGGGTAAAATTTCGCAGTTCAAAGTGTTTCTCATTACTATTCTAGATGTATTGGTGTGATGTTACTTGTTTGTATAGAATTGAATCATATAGTGAGAAAACAGGTTGTGGACATTTAGATATTTAGACCAGATAATTGAATTCGGAGCAAGTAACATTTAACTGCATCAGTTACAAAGGACTGGCAATTATTATGTGGAAAGGCAAGGAGTCTTTTTTCACCACAATGTCCTTATGACTCCATCTCCACTTTCATTGTTGTCATTCAGACTTTTCTGTCAGCACTATAAACTTTGAAATCATTGTTGGCAACTATGGAAGAGGGAAGGTGGAATTACTTACAAGGTTTTGTATAAAGAATTGTCATTTGCACAACTCTTGCAAGAAAACCTTTGATTCCTTTGGTATTGTCTGTAAAAACTAAAGTGGAGATCACTGAGTTATGTTAATCATTTCATGTATGTTTTCAGTATCTTCTGGGGCTTCTTCAGTTCCACAAGGACCTTCTCAGAGTAACTGCATGTCCTAATTATATCACCACACGTTTACACCACTTATGTCATTAAGTATAATTGCACTTGCTATGTGAATGTGCCATGATAGAGCAAAAATTACTTTGAGAAAAATGATACAACAGAATTTTAATTAGAAGACCATTAAGACCATTTACCAAAACAGTATATGCTAAAGGCTAAAAACTCCCCTGATGCACAAGTATTCACAGAGTCTCAGTGTTTTCTTATGCATACACTTGTGAGACCTCTAACTTCATTTCGATAGAGGTGCAATTTTTGCTGTGTATATTAAAATTCATGTCTGTGCTACATAGAAATAATACTAGCAGTTGAGAACTGAAGTTCTGAATGTAGTCAGATAAACCTTTGGTTATAAATGCCACTGGGAAATGAACCAAATGACTTGATAGGTTTATAAGAATGCATTACAGGAAAGCTTAATGCTGAGTTAGTGCGTGGTGTAAGTCTGCAAGTGCCACTCTTCTTTGTTCCTGGTGCTATATTACCAGTGGAGAGGTCTTGGCATGAATCCTGGGACAGTGGTGGGACAACATTATTTTAGATGAGACAAAGTTCGTTGTGATAGTGTGGAAATTCCTCGCACGCGTTCCATAAGTATGCTGGTGAAGAGCAGGGTCTTGGTGCAAATGGACATGCAGATAGCCATGTTGTGACTCAGATCAGTTTGGACTCTGATTTGTCTTTCCTAAACTGTTGTCTTCCTAAGCTGTTTTCTAAACAGCTGCTGCCTTTTATTCAGACCTGGCTGGAGTTCAGTGATTTATCTTAACGTGTGAAGGTAGTTTAAGACAACTCATCAAGGGCTCAACAAAAACAGCTTCTAAATGGAAAGTAATTTTCCCATCAACATATAATAGAACTGCAGTAACACATTGGAGCATCCTTTGATGTAGCTTAAGACATAGGACTGCTTAATAAGAATGCGTGATTGTTTAGGTTTCGTTGTATATAGATGAGGAATGATTTTGAGTAGCTTGTAAGGTGTTGTGAGATACTGAAATTTGACTGAAATTTAAATGCAGGGTGGTAGGATATAATGAAATTGGAGACATGCTGCATTAGCATAATTATATCTCTGTAGCTGTAAATATTTATATAACAATACTCCAAAGACCAAATATAGTTATGTGCTTTTATTCCAATTGATCCAAACATTCAAGAAAAACTAGTTCTTCAACAGCTGTCAAGTTATAAATATTCTTTTAGAGGATTTAAATTCACCTTTCTAACATAATTTATTTTTTCTTATTTATTCTCTTCAAATATTTCACTCTTAGGGTTTGGTTTCCTTTTTTTTTTTTTTTTTATGGTGTCCAGTGAAATTTCTTGTACTCTCGAGAACAAAAAAAAGCCAATTTCATGTGGAAATTTTTGTTGGAAAAACACGTTTTTAAAACTCACCTGTACCTTTCCCTTAAATTGAAGGCCTGGGGAAGGGACATTGTCTGCTTGGTATCTCTCATAACATATGGGCTGAATTACACAGCAAAGAATTGAACCACACTGTTTCAGATTGGTTACGGTGGTAAAAACTGCCTTGTGCTGCTCTGCAGAAGAGGGATGGATAAAATGCTCTTTGAACAGTCAAGATTTTTTAAAAATGTCAGTGCAGAGGGCTTGCATTTGTATTTGGCTTTCTAGACCTGCCTCTTGACCTTCTAATTACTTGATTTGAAACAGCACTGAGGGTATAATAAAACTGGAGGTTGTCTCTCGTTTGCTTTATCATAAATTAAAGCTGTTAGTTTGGTGAGGTGAAAGTAGAGGCAGAGTGTTCATTACTGCTCAAGTGACGGCTTGTCAATAGCACTGCCTTTTAGTTTGTTCTAGTCAGCACTTGCTGTGCATTTTGTTGGACCACTGGGAAATAAATACAACAAGATTATACATTTGGAATACCACAAGAGTTCATGAAGGGAAAAAAAAAAAAGGAAGATAAATTATACACTTGGTAGAAAGTGACATGCTATCTTGTGCTATTAACAACCAGAGATAATTGCAGCGAATTGTAATTGCAGTTTGCAACTTAGAGTACAGTGTGTCCAACATCAATCTTAATAGTGAACAAAGCAATTTATATTAAAAGTTAATTCACTTGGTAAGTTTGGGCTGTATACAAGGGAGCTAACAGATGTAGCTTTTCAGAAAGTTCAAAGGCATTTGGAATATTGAGAAAGATGCTAATGTAGTAAGCCTTAGAGAAATACTGCGTTACTATTTGTAATGAAAACAAATGTATGCCATTATATCCCAGTTTGTGTTTATTTAATAAACTGTACAGTTTTGTACATTGAAGAAATTGTGGTTCTGAATGTGACAACACCAGATTTTTTCTCATAGATTACACAAGAATAGCAATGACATATGTGTAGAGCAAATGAGGTCTAGATTTCCATGTATTTGAGTCTATATTCAATTTTAACTTAATCCTTTTATGAGGCAGTACTTAAATGAGTGTGCCTGTGTTTATTTTTATATATCCATATTACTGGAATTTTTAAATCTAAGCCTGTATTCTGGAATTGTTTACTAGAGCTCAGGGTATTTTGCTAGGGTATAATGACTCTAGATTTTGAGCAATATCTTTTATGTCATTTAATTAAAATGAAATTTTATTTGTGAAAGCCTAACACCCCTTCTAATGGAGAGGATAATCCTACTTTCACTGACCACCCCGTGGTGCCCTAATGTCTGGAACAGGTTCTGTATACCACTGCCTTCTGTGTGGTGGGATGCATAACTCTGCATTTACTTTAACTATTTTCTTGGTGTTGTGCTCAGTCCTTGATGCTCATTAAATGCCAGAGAATTCCCTGAACTGCAGAGCCATGATCTAAACACTGTCCTGCTATGGGGATGACTGTACATTTGTGAGTGACCATCAAGACAGTTTCAAAATGCAGGGTGAACGTGCTGCCTTTTTGGATAGTTATTTGTCAAAGTATGAATATCTCCAAATTAAAATATATTTAGATTTTCCTAGCTCTATAATTTTTACCATTTTTTAGAATGGGGAAGAGGTAGAGAGAGAAGGGGGTTGAGGAGGAGAGGGAGGTTTTACTTTGTCACCGTACATACCCAGACCTTGTTCAGAAGATTGATCCAGCACAGAAAGGAGTGTTGTTCCTCATGTTGTGCCATCACACTTTTTCATAAACATCCTTGAGAGAGGACAGAGTTAGTTCCTATATAAATCTTGGGTAGATTTTCACCTTTTGTGAACTACTATAGTTCTACTGAATTCAGTGGAACAAAGACACAGCGCTAGCTGATGATTGATTCTTACAGGAGTTTTGGGAGTAGCTGAAAAGTCGGACTAAAGCTATTTTTCTTCTTTATGACATTATTTTCGTTTGGTAGGTAAGAATGTGCAATTCAGATCCATGTATAGCATGGGTCTTTACTTGTTTCTGCTGAAGGAGATCCAGAGTTCCACTAAACTTCATATCTCTGCTTTGGTCTCAGCTTCAGTAAAATTTATCCTATGAAAAATGACAATCTTAAATCATTAATGTTATAATATAAAAATAGGCTAACAATGCTTAGCATCAGGCTTATAAATTTGGTAGTAAATACTTGGCTGGGATTTTTAGAATGGGGTAAAGAAGATAAATACCTTTTTTGCTGGTAATAAATTTTCTTCTGTAAAACAACATACTGTATCTGACATAAATTGGCAGGAAAGGTCATTTGAGAAACTCGGTTTAGAAATTATATGTATGGTTTTCCATTTATTTTAGCAAAAGCTTTCTATAAATCTGAGGGGTGTTTTGACAGCCAGTCAGTCTGGATGTACGGTATTCAATTCAAATTATATATATTTTGGTTATTTTTTCCACAGATAAAAATGAAAATACTAAATATATATAGTGGAAGTATTAAATATATATAAAGATATATTTTGCTTGGTTTTATCAGGAGTAAGCCTCTCTGTTTATGTGAATATACTGAGTAGTGTAATTAATTTTGCAGAGAAGAGCATGTGGTGCTTCCTGTATATATTTGTGTCATAATAGGATATTAGTTCTTTCCCTGTTTTTCTCCTTAGCTTTGTGACTATTGGTGCATGTTCCATATATTAGCATGTTAACAGAACACCTATGCAGAGAACACCAAAGAAAATTAATCCTACAATGTGTGACTAGTCTGTAACCAATTCTACTCTGCTGCAGAAGAACAGAGGGGAGCTGGACACAGTGACATGTAGCATCACTGCTCCTGCAGCAGGGAGCATCTGCCTTCCAGACATGGGTAGGGTGACGTGGAGATAAACACCAGGGTAGGGGCATTAGTTCAGAGCAAGCCTTGGAACGGTCACCTCTTGCACTGGAGCAGTGTGGAGAGGTGGCTGGGAAGTGGCCTTTGCCACACCCAGTAACACCAGTGCATGTGTAGCACTGTCACAGTCTGGTATGGAGTAAGGCTGTCTTGCAAGAGAAAGAATGCGAAAATACAAAGATTTTTAAAAGCTCAGCAATTAACAGCTTCCATTTAAGCATCTCATTAAAGGAGACAGGTTTTCATAGGAGTGCACGTACCACATATATGTATTTACTTATATATACATTCCATAAAAAGGTGTGTCTATCTTTGTCTTCAGGCATGATTTAAGAAACGTCAAAAGTGCAATTATAAAAATAGACTACTTGGGACCCTCTGTTCACCCAGTCATTAACATAAATCATAAACTGGCAACAAACCTTATCCCTACACTTTATCATCTCCCAGCAGAACACTTAAATGGCCATACATCGAAATTACTGAGCTCTTAGTAACTCCACCTGAAACAAAGGATTATTTTTTTTTACACATGTATACCTATAGAAGAAAATGGTGAATATTAGTCTCATAAAACAGATGTGGCTCAGCATTACCTTTTCTTTCTGTAAATGATGTCACTTTGTCAGTCAATGAGTATGTTTAACATTAACTTGTAGCATATTTAGCACCTACTACAGAGAAAAAACTGCAAACAATTAACAAAAGAAACCTAGTGTCAGGAATATATTAATAATGAAAATAAGCAATATAAGAAAAGACTGAAGAATTCTACCATTACAATACTGTAATGTTGCATGCCTTGAAATACTTTTTAATGTAATTGAAATAATTTACAGCATTCCTGAAATATAAAAATGCAAGTAACAGAAGGATCCAGTGTGATATCCAGTGTGATTTCATTAGCAACTCCATTTTAAATATTAGGGTAGTAGAACAAGATGAACTGATTTACAAATATAGTTTGGAAATAAAAAGGTTTCAGATAGTTGCAAATTCTAAGTTCATATTATTTCTTTGTAACATGCAAAGAATTTGTGTGTATTTGGTACAAATTCAGTACCTTACAAAATATTGTATCATATTTGTGTTTTGTGTTCAGTGGTACAAACATCATGATGTTAGTCTTTCCATAGTACTTTTTGGCAGCAGACCTATGAATAGTTTACAAAACAATAAATAATACTATCCTTCAGGCAAGTGATGAAATAGAAGTGCAATAACATATCCAAAGTGATTGTGAAGTGTCAATGTTACTTTAACTTTTGAAAGTATTCTTTTAAATAATAAAACTAGTAATCTGATATTTAGATAGGATTCCATGTAAAATAACTAAAGAATAGATGATACAAGGAACAAATTTACAGAAACCACAGTCTGAAAACAATTTGCTGAAAGCCTTTAGGCCATTCTTGCAAAATAAGGATGCATTAAAAAACTTGACATTTCTGTAAATAATTTTATTGAGATCCACTTCAAACTTGAACTTCTTAGGGGCAAGGGAGAAAAGAGTAAAAATCTGGTTCTGCTGGAGAATTTATTTTATTTTGGTGAAGTAATTGTTGAAGGTCTATTTCCAGTTCTTAGGACTTTTAGAGGGGAGGACACATCTAGCTCTGGTTACATCAAGACAAAAGAAACCAGGCCAGGACACCCAGCTCCTCTACCACTATAGTCTGTGAAAACAAGATCCAGCCTGAATGCTTGGTGTGGTGTCTGTGCTAGGAAGAAGTATGAACAGTTCTGGTAAAGTAGTGAAAAGAGGACTTTTGGTTTGGGATTTTTTGTTTCATTTTTGTGAAATATGTAAAACTGGTGAAGTTATTGATAGCTCAATATTTACTGCAGTGCATTTGTTTTTCATAATCGTCAGTAGCTTTCTGATTTTAGGCATTCTGAAAGAGATGTCCGTGGGGATTTTTTTTTTTTTCAAATAAACGTACAAATAGCAGCATTAAACGAAGAAAACTTTAGGTTATTAAATAAAGTTTCAACACTTCTTACTTGCTCAAAATACTTGCAGCAAGTTCTATGAAGTACAAAATGAAGGGAATGTGCCATGCAATTTTTCTTTAGCCTTTTTGCAATGCAACAGGACAATCAATACAAATCTTTGCAGTAATCATATATTGATTTTCCTAGAATATAACTCCATTTAAAGCATTTTTATCCCCAGGAGTGAAAGCATTGGAGGCTATCAAAGGAGGAAGTAGCTTTCCTTGACCCCATCTGCAGTTCACATTGATTAACAGAGGCTAGGTAAAATAAATAAATATGTGTGAGAGAGAAGAAAGAAAAAAGAGTCACAGAAAGGTTAATACTGGCTGGGGAGAAACATAATTATAGTGCATTAGGGGTTTTGTAAAATTATTAGGTCAGGATAAGCTAACAAGTGACTTGGAGAAGGTGGATTCTTCATTAAGTCAGAGCTGAGTATTACAATACCTATTTTTCACTGACTGTGCTGCAAACTCAGGTAATGGGGAGCTTTGTAACAGTCTACCCGTGTGCACATGCGGGTACCAGGATAGCAGAAATTACTTGGAAGTGGTAAGTTTTCACTTTACCGTGTAAAGGAAAGTCTGTTAGGGCATACTGAGTCTGGGACAAATTCCAAGTGAGTGTACAGAGGTGACTTTGAAAGAAGTTTGATGATTCCATGACACTGCATTTTGTTAATTTTGTAAAAATGCCGTTGTTGTAGGTAGTTTTGGAAAGCTGCAGAAACATGATAGATTTTTTTAAATTTACTATTGAATTTTATAACAAATTATAACCAAGGCAAGATATTATTTTAATATCATTTTAATAACACAGAAGCATGTCCCTTCTAGTGCAGTTAAAGATGGTTTTCTTTTTTTAACCACTTGTTTCACTCCCTGGAAGTGCAAAGTAGGTGATACCACATCTCATGCATGTATCGTGTTCTGTAGTGTTACTGCTACACAAGACAATAAAACGAAACCAAGGTGATGCAATAAGTGGAGGCCACAATTCTGGAATCAGTTTTTTCCTCAAAGCCAGGGATACTTTGGTTTCCTGATTGATCTTAAATGCCCTGAAAGTCCCTGCAGCCCATCCTATGCAGCTTTCAGCTCTGTACATTCAGTCTGACAGTTCTACCTCCCTTCCTGCTGTTTACTTCTGTGATTTCCTGGCCCTTATCCTCCATGTCCTGTGTTTTTGGGGCTGAAGCTTGATTCTCATAGATCAGCCTTTAATAAATTAAGAGGTGTGTGTAGCCTCATTATCCTTCTTAGTGAGTTGTAGTTGATACTGTTTATTTTACCAGCAACTTCAGAGCTTTTTTTCTCCGGGCAAAGCAACTACTACACATTGTCAGATAAAGTACCTTATCTGTCAGCAGCACTCTTGTGAATTAATCATAATTCAATAGGTTTACTAATCAAGATTTGAGATGAATGTTTTGATAGAGCAATCAGATTTGTCTAATCTATCATTACTTGACAGTTGCTTTAGGCAGAGTGCTAACTTGGCATTAGTACCTGGTTTTGATTAGTTTGGCATGGCCCCACCAGTCAGTAGCATCAGTTATTGCAGCAATGGACTTCTGCATAGACAGTAACTGTAGTTCCTTTACGGTTTCAAGAGAGACTGAAGAGAAGCTGAGATCAGGCAGCTTCCACCTATCCTGTAATGCGTTATCAAAAAAATTTTGAACCATGAATTCACTTTGTAATTTCTACAAATAAGAAAAGTACTCAGAGATTGTTGACAAATCTAAGACATGATTTATGGTAGCATAGGCAAATATTGCTCAGAACTGAAAGGGTCACTGGAATAGAAAGGAGATAAACTTAATATATTTTTAAGTGTTGCTAATTATGAATCCAGTCACGTCTGATGTCACTAAAATTTGTTCACTATTTTGCACAGTTTAACATTCTTGGGGGTAATTTACAACATAGCTTGCAGCAGTTTGCTCAGTTTGAAAGCATAAATGAAAGCTTTCATTGTATATTGACATATTTTTCTTGTTAAGCAACGTTTAAAGTACTGATACAAGGTGCTGTAATAGTGGGTTAGACTGCAAGTGCAAGTTTGGTACATTGTAGTCAATAATGCATTAGTGTGGGAAAATGAAGAAGAGAATTGATGTTTGGTTTGATTTTTTTTTTTTTTTTTTTTAACATGGGTGGAGTCTTGTTTCCATGTAGAAGGAGAAAATAAACCTTCAATGATCAATGGCTAAATACAGACTAGTATTCCCATTCAATTTAATTTTAGGGGGTGTGCCAGTAGCATGAACACAGTATATATGTGGACTTGTAGTTCCATCACCAGCTCACTGTCTATTTTTTCTCTCATGCTGCTTTTATGGTACTTGTGATTTCTGGGATCAGATAGCATTTGCATGTTAATGTGATGAGAAGGCTGCTGTGGATTGTCCTCTGTACAGATGGTGATTATAGGTGAGGCAAGTTCTTGTGCATCAGGCTACCATGAGAATCATGTACCATTTAAATTTTGCTGAAGTTTTTAACACGGAGCTAAAACAAATCCCTTAACCAGTGGAATGTAAACTATTCTGCCTATGTACAGTTTCTCTCTTAATCATTTGGAAATTTGAAATACGTTAGGTGAAAGAAGAAGCCTGAAAGTATCAATTCTCATATTCTCATTTCTAAGCCTAGAAAACAAAAATGTGCAGGTGTAACATTTCAGGTATCAGAAATTAGTGTCCTGTTATGAAGGAGTTCAGTACTGTGTAGTGGCAACTTGCACTGCTAATATTTTGTTAACAACAAGATGGGATAGGAAATAGCCTACCACCTAGTGATGAGCTTGGGAGACTGTGGTGTCTATTTCTATTCATTTGAGGTCTTGGATATTCACCTGAATATTTGTATTCACTTGAGGTTAAATAAGCAGCTGTAATGATGGCTCTTGGGGGCCATGCTTTGGTTGCTTCCCTGCAGTTACTGATGAGCTCAAAAGCTCTCTAGTTGCCAGTATGCCTGCACAGATGCTTTCTGAATTCCTAGTGCAAATAATTCCTGAAAACCGCTCTGCAGTAAGGATGCCAATAGCACTAACCACTCACGAATATCAGCAAGCAAGCTGAGGCCAAGTCTGATACTCATCTGAACTGTATTGAATCTACTGCAGACAGTGAGGACAATAACTCCTCAATATCTGCTGCACGTCAGAGAACTTTCATGTGCCATCCTGTAATGCAGGATCCATCCTGTAACTGATTAGTTAAACAAAGTGAGACTCTGGCGCAATGAAAAACATAGTTCCAGTTTTATCTTTGTGGGGTTTTTGCCAGTCACTACTCTGCTAAAAGCCAAAATTAATATTATTTGTACTCCTCATAAAATACCATCGGCTGGTTTATGTGGAGCGATGAGAAATACACTGACTTTGCCACCACAGGGTTCCTTCTAATATCCTGTCAACAGTCTCATGCCCTGCATTCACTGCTGAGCTCAAGCCCCATCTCTCCATAACATTTAAAAGGGATCATGAAAGAGCATCCTATCCAATATCAAACTGTTGTATAGTTTTATTTGCACACCAGAGTGCTGTTGGTTACTTTGCAAGTCCCCTCTACCTGCTAAACTGGGCAAAATTTTTTCTATACAAATTTAGATGAAGAAAGCTTTTTGATGGTCAGTGAAGTACCGTGTATGTAAAGTGATTGATTAAATTCCCACGCTTCCTCCATCAAGCTCTGCAAGTTAAAAATCCCATTCTGAGGTTCTCCACTCACTCAAAGACCCTCTGCCTTGACAGCCACCTTTAACTTCATTTTCTTCTTGATAAAATCTATCATGACATGCAAGAGTGCCTTGCTCATGTGAGATGAATGATGGTCCTGCATGCTTACTACAATAACATGAGATTAACATAGATCAAAGATTTGCTAGTTATTAAGACGTAGGCTGCCTTCACATACTTAATTTATCAGGACGTTTTCCCTTCTGATAGTTAACATATCAAACTAAGAAATAGCAATGAGTCACTCTTTTTTTTTTTCTTTAGAGTGCTAATAAATGCATTTGAGTTGACAGTTTTATAATGATGAGGAGATAAAAAATGTTCTTAGTAAAAAGATGCTCCTTGTGAATACTTGTATGCATTTCTGTTCACATGGTCATATATATTAACACCTGTGTGATCCCTCAGGCAATTCAGTCACTCATTTTTCCTGCCAATTTTCTCGCTTCATTTTGATCTATGTTTGCTATCATTTGTCAACTGCCACCTTTAGCATGTTTTCACATCAGTTGCTTTGAGAACACGGATGCTGATAATTACATCAGTACTGCCCCATTGCAGGAGGATAGGCTAGACAGTCACCACAGACTTTTTTTTTCAGTTATTTAACAGATATTAATCTCTGATTTTTCATGTGTTGCAAAACTGTTGGTTGCTTATGCAGTTTTCTCATTGTAGATTTGTAGGCAGTAACTAGCACCTCCATTAAGTGCATGTCCTGATGACATCAGTATTAGAGTTCAGTGTTCGGGTTTTTTCCTCAGTTGTGCATGTCTTGCCACCACTCATATAGATGCCAAAGACCTAAAGAATAATCTCAAGATTCCTGTGCCTCAGTTATTCTCAACTTCCTTAGCTTAAAACAGAATTCTGCAGTTTGTATGTGCATATGACCACCATCTCTGCATTACCAAATTTCCATGAAAGACCAATCAACCTTTATCACAACTTACTGAGATTCCTTAAGGGCTTCATGAAAATATTCCTTATAGTGTCAGGCATTCCTTATAATTTCATCCTTTCTCCTTACCACAGTAGTTGGTCATCTGGATCCAGCTGCTTCATCTTCTCTCTAGCACTCACTTTCATAAAGGAGCATAGGTGAGTTCAAGACAGTAATTGTGGTTCCCATTCATATACAGCTTTACACAAAGTATCCCAGAAGACTTGTTGCCAAAGTTAAATTTTCATTTTACTCAACTGATTCACTCACTTTCTTCCCCAAACCTCATGCTTTGAGAATGGAAGTGTTTGGTGCAAGGAGTTACTTGTCTTTCTGTGTGCATGGGACTAAACATTTCACTCAACTTTTGTCTTTTTATTTAGACAAAGATCTAAAGACATTGTGAAATAAGCCAGAAACTCACTGAAACAGAATCATGTCATCTTAACAGAAACACATTTCATATCTGTAACCAGTAGGTGAAGTTCTGTAACACAAGTCTTAAATAAAACAAGAATTGTTCTAGTAGCGTTAAACAGTGCTACTGCTTTAAAAAAGGCTTACCCCAAAGGGCTTATTACCACAAACTTCCAAGTCTTTAATTTATTATGTGCTCCATATTTTACTACCTCTCCCAGATTTTAGTTATCTCACGCCCCCTTTTGAGTGCTGAAAGGTCAAAAGGTGCTCTGCAAAGGCTGTGAGCATAAAGGCACATCCAATGCTAAAATGTTTAGGTTATGTGAAATCAAGGAATAAAATATAAAGTTATTTCTGACGTGCTTGCACATATTTTAGAATCCAGCATAAAACTTCTTTAAGCGTTATAGTGCAAATTTAAATTGCCTTTTTATCTATGCATTTTTTCATTGGTGTCTCAACCAGGATTTACTGGGAGTTCAATACGGGCATTACAGCAAAAGGTCTGTCAGGTTTTCAGCCTGAAATCTGAAATGTGGGGTGTGGTTTTTTGGTTTTGATTATTTTTATTTCACTACAATTTCTTTTTTTAGTGTCTCCCTACAAGGAGACAAAGTCATGAGGTATTCACAACAACAAAAATGCAGCTTCATGTGTGGTCTGCAAACATCTAAATGTACATGTGTTATAAGGGAAACACAATTTTTGTTATTTAAAAATATACATCTCGCATTTATGTAGCACCTTTTATTCCCAGGGATCCCAAAGTACTTTAGAAAACTCTTAACATATGTTGGATCATCCAGCATACCACTAGGGTATTGGCACCTGTGGTACAGAACACAGTGGCCTTTTGAAGAAGTAAAAGTATTCTTTTAAATATAGAGACAAAAGACAGTAAGAATGCAGGTCAACTGCCACTAAAGTTTTGCCATTGATTTTGATGGGAGGTACACAAGAAAAAATCAAGAAATGTCACCATTTTATGTGGCAGATTAAAAAATAAAAGCACTTTCACCCACCCCCAAAATCTGTAGTTTTACAGAATCACTTGTGTACTGCTTATGATTTCAATCCTAAGGAGGCTTTAAAAGCAATTTCAATTTAACTTCACCTGCACATACCTGAAAGCAAGAGTATTTTCTATTGTGAGCAGGACTTTGGTTAGTGGAGAAACTGGAGTTTGACTAGGAATAGAATAGACGGTGTTATTTTGAAGAAAAGTATATAAAGACTATAATATTAAGACCTAATCTTGCTTGCATTGGCAGTGAGGAGAAATTATGGTGATGACTTTGAATAAATAAAAAACCTAACATCTTCAAAAACATTAAGTTTATCTGCCATCTTTCTTTGCATAGATGTAGTTGATGGTGATATTCCTAAGAAACACTTCCAAGATTTGTGGAGGGAAACACAGTGGAAATAGTTTTCCTCTTCCATGTTAACCTAAGACAATAAGTTGCTTTATTTCACTTGTGTGTGCTCAGGGTTCTGGATAGGTCCTAGTTAGACTTTTTGTCTTCTGTTGCTATTTTTGGATTGATCTAACTCTCAAAAAGACAGATGCCTAAGGCTATACCCCTGAATGCACATGAAAACTACTGTGGCAAGGTGTATGAATCTGAAATTCACCTGTAGGACTTAACAGTTGCTGGTTTTCATCTGAGGGCAGAGATGCCTGATGTTGTTAGTGCAGCCAGGGAAAAGTGATTGTCTCAGATGTGAGTCCTGCCGTCTCACATGTAAATTGCTTGGAAACCAAATCTGTGGTCTCTTAAAAAGATCTGTCCCTCAAAGTTTCTTTTTTTTTTTTTTTTTTTTTTTTTTTTTATACTGTCTAGTTTGTGCCCATGGGTAAGTGCTGAGGTCTCCAGGGTTTGTGTCCAGAGATGCTGGTGGCACAGTGGGACAGGCAGTGGGGCTGCTGCTGTAGTACCAGAGTCACAGCTGCCATCATGGCAGGGGCTGTAGCTGAAAAGGTGGCACTAGCCTTGACCAGACATAGAAGGGGTTGCCTATGTCTTAAAGCCCCTGGTACCAGTTTTACGCTGCCAGTACTGGCTGTGCTTCACTTGGGAGCCTGACTACATCCATGTGGTTTTGTCTGTCTTGGTATTCTGTGCCACCTTAGCAGTTAATGTAGTCTAACAGGCCCTGCTAAACTTGGAGTGGTACCAACACCTCTGAATGTTTTTGGTGGGTTTATGTTTAGTATGTGTGTAAAATATTTCGTGGTTCTGAGTCGTAAGTAGTACTGGAATATGTTGTGGTAGATCAAATAAATATCCTTAGCATTATCACTCGATAATAAACAGTGTTAACTCTTTTCTAGAGAAAAACTTTGTTTATATCCTCTATCAAGAACATATGATCTTAATGGAGACCTCTGATAACAAGCAGTAAATTATCATTCTTAAAGACATGCTTTGTTTTGTGTCATAGTAACCTTTTGTTGGAAGAGAAGGAAGAATGTTCTTCTCAAAGTCCAGTGGATTTGCCTTAGCTTTGAGAAACTTGCTGCATACAGCAACAGTAGCCAGCCCATGGACATTTTTAGGTCCTGGGAAACATCTCAGTGACAGAGTGTTTTAATTGTTGATGTAATCAAAAGTTACCAGTTAAGAAGCATCACTTTTTTTGGCAGTTGCATGAATAGTTTAATTTTTCACAATTAAAATACTTTGATCAATTTGTTTCTTTTGACTAAAAATCTCAACAGTGGTGATTGCATTTAGACCTTTTTCAGTCTAAGCAGTAAATATTTTTGTAAATGATCTCTTCTGTTGTTAAGTGAACATAAAAATGTAGAAGAAAGCAGAGTATGTTACTTACCACCTTAAGCATCCTGCCTAATATTCACCTCACTTTGTAGTATGAGTCACAAAGTATCTGCGAACTTTAAGTCTGGAAACCATCCTGGCATTCTAATATGAACTTATTTTTTAAATAAGTGCTCGGAATGTTCCTTAGCATCCATGCCCAACATCCCTTCTTCAAAATTCCCATCCAAAGAAAAGAAGTTTTAAATCATGAATAGTCTTCATGGTTTAACGTTTTTTAGTTGTCTTTACAGCCCCTGAGTGTGTTAGCAGGGTGAGGTGGAAGTGGAATAATTCCTTAATGTTGTTATATAGAACACAAAGAAGCAGACTAGGAAAAGTTATGTTTCTCTTTTTCTAAATCCTACACCTTACAAAAGCAGAGGGGGGAAAAATAAGGCTGCTATTGCTATGGTAAATAACTTGAGCAATATCCATAATTATGCTTTATCCATTTCATTGTTTTCATGCAAAATAATGGCTTTTGTGTGTATGGTTTTAGTAGGGCTGGATAGGTCTCCTAAGAAATTAATATGCCTTGCATGATGTCCTAAACTCACATAATGCTGCTTTGATGTGTTTTTGTTTGTTTGTTTGTTGTTTCTTTTTTTTTAATACTACTTGAGAAATATTCTATAGTTAAAATAGCTATCAACTGAGTGTTGAGTAGGGTAGGATAACTCAGAACAAATATTAATAACTTGCTTGTGTTCTGCGTGGTCAAAGTTTCAAGTCGATAATAAAATGTTGTTAATCAGTGGATTGATTTCACCATAAAGCAGTTATGCATTGATGCAACTGAAGCATTAAATTTTAACATTGTCATCTCAGGGTGTGTCAGATCTGAAGGTTATGTTGCAAGCTGTAAATTCCACAGTATCAATAGTAATCAGAGAAGGGGATTTTTAAAGGAGATATCCAACCTCTCTGGAATGGAAAGGGTAAAATGTTCTCTAATGAATATTATGCAAGATGATCAAAGAAGATCATCAAAGTATGCAGTAGCTGCTGTACCAGCCATACCTCTTCTAATGGCTCTTGCTGTCTGCCTGTCACTAAAGTGTAGAGAGAGGGAGGGGAAAAGTAGTTCAGAGGACAAAGTGACAGGGTGGGGAGATCATTTTCCCAGACACAGTCATGATATTTGAGTCCTTGCATCATACCTGAAACCATAGGTCAGAGTATTATGCTGTGATCTTAGATGTATGGCTTTTACTGAGTAGGAGCTGTAGTTCAGGAGATACACTGAGGTCCAGGTTTAATTCTGCAGGAGGTGCTACTTGTCATAATGTTTGGTGCATTGAGATGAGCTGTGCAGGGGTTCAGAACCAAAAGCTTTGTCAGTGAGCATTGTGAATAGCTGATCTTTTCCTCTTAGCAGGGTTTCATCAAGTGATCTTTTATGGTGAAGAAATTGCACAGAGATTAGAAGACTGATTTTTAATTTCAAAATAAGAGGACATTTGAGTTCGGGAGCAAGTGAGATGTCTTCTCTTTGCCTCTTTAGCACCTCTCAAATTCATTGGAATATGTTTATTTTTTCTTCAAGGACTGAAAAGGCTTTGAATTGTCAGTGGCACATGTACTCACAGAAATCTGAGAGAAGATGAAACTTTTTGTTTTGACTGGCACTTGCAAGACATCAGCTAGGTAAAATGCAGTATGTAATGCAGTATGGTAGCTGTGAACAGTTTCCTTCTCCTTTTTCTGTGTTCATATTTTATTTACTACATTTTACTTTCAGTGCTCCAAATAATCTTAAAATAAATCTGATCCTATTTGATAAGAAGACCAACAGTTTCTTCCCTTCTTCTCTCTTCCAATCAAATCAAATACCTTATCAACCTAAAGATAATCAGAGCATGTCTCTTGAGAATTCCCCGCAACCATTGCCTGACTTTGCCCAGAATGCTTCCTTAACTCTTAGGGGAAAGGGAATATCAGGGATGGAAAAAAAAAAGCCAATAATCTGGCTTCAAAAAAGTGATTTCACCAGTATTCTTTCTCTTAGGCGTTTCTTCTGTGTACAGTTGGCAGCAGTTGCTACTGTGGGTAGGTGAAAAAGAGAGAAAGGGCATTGAGGTAGGTGATTTTCCACAAGTTTTAGAAATTTACAGGGCAAACTGCATTTTAAAACATGCTTAGAAGACAGCAGTAACTAGAAATTTCCATTGCAAAGCTTTGCAACATTTAAAGAACCACCATTTAGCAAACAAATTGCTCACTGGCTACCATCTCCAAATAGACTTATTTGCAACATTATGGAGCTGTCATTGCCATGTTTTCTATGGTAAATGAAGTAATCATTCAGCAGAAAACAAAATCAAACACAAGCAGGTGGTGTGGTGTCCATTGCTAACTAGGAAACAATTATGAAGCATGCCAGAGCAGCTTTAATAAGCAGAGAAGTTCAGTGTTATCTTAGCCCAGTAATGTTGTGTTGCATGGTTACACATCTCAACAAAATCAGAACAATTAAAGACTGAAAGACTGTTTTTTAATACTGTTTTTTTTTTAAAATCTATGTGCATTATAGTAACGTACACAACTCTATCTCTAATTGGGGTAATGCTGTGTATGGTGATGAACAGATGCCTAAGTGCTGGAAATTAAATGGGATAAATTGCCCCTTCTGTAGTTGCAAACCATAAAGAAAAGAGACAGACTTACTTAAGGCCATAGACTGAGTTCCTGGCAATGCCAAGGTAGAGTGTTACCATCTCTGGAATCTCAATCCAGAGTTCATTTTGCTAAGAGCTCAGTGCCTACTCTGCATGGAGAGGTGCTCCAGCTTCCTACAGGCCAGCACTTTGATTTTTGAGCTCTGAACATATTGGAATAGTACTGTAGATGGAGGAAGTAAATTCTTACATTTTTACTTTTATAAAATATAACTGACTGAAACATGTGACCTGAATGTGAGAACTAGCTGTTTTAGTTGTGAGTGCTTATTTCCTGCTTTGAGCTCAGTAAAAACAACAATAAAGGCCAAGTGATTTGAGCACCATTAAGTGTAGAAATTTGTCTGAAATCGTTTTCTCATTGTGATTCTGAAAACATGACAGAAAAGGAAGAGGGGACAATTTACACCTGCTTTTACTAATTCCTTTTAGCATTGAAAGTGGCACAAAATCTCCATGGGGCTCAGAGGTTGCAAGCTGTTTCATAGCAAAAGGAAGCGACACATTTGCACTGGTTTCTTACTAAAATATGTGTAAAACAAGGGAAACTAAATTAATAAAACTGCACAAAATAAATACAAATGTATTAAAGAGATTTGGGAGGTACAATTATGTGAATGAGCTATGAGGGCAGAAATGAGACCTGTAGTATTTGACTAGAAATTGTTCCCTTAGGCTGCAAGCTGCTTTTGGGTCTGTATCCTTCTCGTACACACATGTACAAAGAAGACTGTCCACAAGGAAGGAGAGTAATGTGGCCCTTTATGATTGGTGAATGGAGAGCTTGAGCTCCCATAAGCACTGTACTATTAGCACAGCCCAAGACCAAAGGTATTGCAAATTAATTGAGAAAAAAAAAATTCTTTATGGTTGGCATGTCTGTTCTTACATGAATCAGAAGGAAGAGTTGGGCAGGGATCCTTTTAGAAAGAAAAGAAAAACATATGTTAGTTATTGTATTGAGAGGATGTTTTTATGAGAAAAGGGGATGCTGCTTCATTAATAACTCTGACGTGTCATACCAATTCTGGTGGGTCTGATAGATTAAACATGAACCTCTCATTATTCAAGCAGCTGAAATGTATTGGCTGCTTTACCGACCTAATATTTATTCCTTGCACAGTATAGCTACAAAATTGACATCTTCTTTTAAAATTGTTTGGCTGTAATAAATATAAAACTTTCACCACTGATGTAAAGCATTGCTAGCTGGCATCACTTCCTATCCCTTTTTAATTATTCTTGACACTGTGGAGAAACATCTAATATAAATCTGTAATGTGCTCTGATGACAAACTACACGGTTGGAAGACCATGTAATCTCTCCACAATTAATTAAAGTGCACAGAGCTTTTTTTTTTTTCTCTCCTCTTTTCTTTTTTTTTCTTTTTTTTTTTTCCACCCCCCCAGCAACCAGATGCCACTGACTGGCTCAAATAACATCGCTGTCAACTGTAAAAAATTAAGATCCAAACCCTAAGAAAGGTACTTAAATAAAGAAACCAGATGCCAGGTTATTTTTTGATACTACGGCATACATCTTGGTGGAAGGTGCTATTGTTCAACATCTGTAGCTTTACATACTTAATTACTCACATAACTTAGCAAATCTGTTGGCAGTTTATTTCCACAAGTATCTGTCACTTCAGCAAATCCTTTATTGAAAACCGAATTATGACAATGAGTGGAAGTAGTTCACTGGCACTCCTAGGGCAGCTAAATTTAGGAGGATTTGGCCACTGTTTGGTCACTAGGCATATATACGCTTTTGGGTTTGAACGGGTGTGGATGTGCTTCAGCAGAGCTTCAGCTCCATGCTAGGAACAGTTAGCAATTGTATTAGGCACATGGAGTCGATCAAATGCAAATTAATAACAATTTTTAGGCAATATAAGATTGTTGTTGTAACATTTACTGACTGTAATGATACTGGGGATGGAAGACAGGTTAATAAAAAGTGTTTTATGTTTTATATTAAGAATTACTGTACCACCATATGACTTTTGGTGATGAAGTCTAAATTCAGAGGAAACTGCAGGTGCAGGTTGTTTTGTGAGATAGCAGCAGTTCAGATACTATTAATTAAAGTTAACAAGAAAAAAATGCATAAGCATGCTCTAATTTTTCATTGATATTACAGTGTGCAAAAAAAATCACCTTGATGTTGTTGTTTACAGGATATTTGTATAAAAATGTTTGAAATATGTTAATATATTTTCTGCTTTTTCTGTAAAAATAGAATACAAAGGATGGTATGCTCATGTCAGTGGTTTTCCTACCTGCCAAGCAAGTGTATTTAGATCAACAAAGTCTTTTGGGGTTCCAGTTATTTGGAAAAACTCAACTATGCTTCATTATTTCTCAATTAGGGTTGTTTTATTTATTACTTAGTTTTTCAAGCATTATAAAATAAATTGTTGTTGTTAGCAGGGCCTTTTGCAGGTGGAACGTGCAACTGTTGTGACAAGCAGAGAGTGAGTTGCCCGTTGCCTACCCAGCTGCTCCGTGCAGTGCAGAACTGCTCTTTGTGCTGCTTTCTGCACAGTACCCAAAACAATTCAGCCCCTCGGGATTAGGAGCATTGTATAATAAATATTTGGCCATGGAAATGGTAATAAAGATGTAGCTTAACTTTCTTAGATGATTATGGAATGCGGATGGTTTGGGATGTGGTGGTTTTGGCTGTGGTTCTGTTGTGTTTTGGAGAGGTTTCTTTTGATGAAGTGTTTGTAAACTGGTCTGTCACTTTGTGGCTCACATTTCACTTTATACCAACATTCACTCCTCACAAATAATACAAATAAATAGGTTTACAGTCCATTTCCATGCTGCATGGTATATTTCTTAAACTAAATTTACTACTGTTCCTAGAGACGGTAGATTTTTTTTTCTCCTGCTACTAGACAGTTGGCACAACTAGAACCTAAACCATGCTGTACTTGTCAATGCCCTTGTAGAGAAAACTCCTCCTTTTAAGCAAAAAGTACTGACTCATCAGCTTTGTGAGCATTCTAATAGAGCATACAGTGTTTGCACTGAAATATTTTAAAAATAGAGCAGTCAAAACTACAGAGCAGTTCACAAAAGGGAGATGTGTATGCACCGTGGTGGTTTAAATCCATGTAAAACCGATTCAGTGAATAAGCTTTTCCATGATGATTATTTTTGCTGTGTTTCCTAGCATACTTTGTGTCCTGTCAAGCCATTTAATGTATTCTCAATTATTATATTTTTTAAAATAATTTCATTTGGGTTTGTATACAACACTATCATGTTATTCATACTTGCATTATGGTTGAGGGATTGGAAACTGTGTTACAAAGTATGGCTCAAATTTCACTCTCAAGTACCTCCAAGAAATCCCATTAGTTTCACCCATTTTAATGGCTTCGACTGATAGAGCACGTAGAGATCCGTACGAATGTGTCCTTGAAGCCCTCTGAAGAGCAGCCACTCCGACAGCAGAGCACAGCAAGGCAGCAGAGGAGGAGCAGGCAGGGAGGAGGTCTCCCCAAAGAAATGAGGACCAAGCTAGGTGGCATAAAACTTGTGTATGAAAAACATTCCAGGTTGGGCAAAATCAACATTCGAAGGGCACAGTAAGCACCAGGGGATTTTAGTGACCACAAATGGTTAGGAACTTGGTTTTACATCTCATCTGACCAACAGTTTATGACGCGCTGTGGTTTTTGCTTTTCTGTAGGAACATGTTTCTTGGATCGTTTAAAGTATTTGGCTTGCAACACCTCTGAGGCATGGGTTAGCTCGCAGTAATGCAAACTTTGATGTGCCTTATTGTTAAATTATATAGTGCATACAATATTTCATTTTATTTAATACAAATCATTTTTATTTACTTAAAAGGAGCAAGCTGTCTTATTATATGTGTTTGGCTTAGAAACAAAGGAATTATGTCCTTTTAAGAGGTGTTTTATGTTTTATGGTTACTGAGAGAATAAATGGCCTTTTAATAGGCATTTATATTAGTGGGATCCGTGTCTCCACTCTATTATATATTTTCAAATAATTAAAAGTGCTATACAAATGCCATATGATAGCCTTACAAAAAAGGGAAAACCCATGTGGTTTAAGATGTCAGGAGAAAAAAAAATCCTGTTTCTTGGGAAGGGGAGGAGGGAGAAAGGTTTATTAGGCTAATTTAATTTCTACTGATGCTACAAACATGCATGGGATGAGGATGTGGGAGTTCAAATGTAGACGCTGCTTGTACTGTTCCCTACAGTGACCTGTTCTTCATTGAGACAGTCAATTGACACAGACGCCAGTGCATTTATTACTGCGTCTACTGTAAATGAGACTTTGAGTCTTGCCAGGGATGGATATTTTTCTTCTGTTCACCACTATCACACATCACATTCGAGGGAGGGGAAAAAGGAACTTTTAAAAAAATAATATCAAACAACTTGGGGAAAAATGTTAAATATTACCATATGAAGAACTGATTAAATTTGTATGGTTTTCTTTCAGTAAAAATTGATATGTGATGAAACACAGTGCAGCTGGATAACTTGTTTTGGCTAACGTTCTCTGATCTCCTTACCCAGCTATATATATAAAAAAAAGAAACCGTATCAGCGTTCTTGTTCCTATTGTACAAGTTCTGACATAAATGCCCCCTTTTCATTTACTCCTTGCCATCTGGTCTGTAAAAAAAAAATTAACATGTGTTTCCCAGTGATGTAATTTATCTGCATATCTTCTTCATATCCAGACCTACTCTCCAATATAATTTTTGTAAGTCTACTCATCATAGTTTTCATGCATTTAATTTGAAAAAGAACTGCGCTTGGGTATTTCCAGTTCCGCAATGCTAAGGGACCAATGAGCAGATGCTGCTCTGGTGTAGCCCAGAGGACAGTATGTTCTGATAGATGGGAACCAAAGACTACGTCTCGTATTTAGAACTTATTCTGTCCTTTAGATTCCTTGAGGTCTTACACACGGTCATAATGCCACAATGTTTTGGTACCTGTTTCTGTTTTATTGCTATGCTACTTGGTTTTATCTGTTTGTGTGCATACTGCATCTATGATGGTGTTGAAGAAACTCAGGAGCAGGTCTTCCATGAAGCTAATGTTTCCAAACAATCACCTCATTTTTTTAAAAGTATAAAAACTCTGTCAAAATAAGCTTACACTTGTCAGTGTCAGAGGTGACTTTTAAATGCATATTCTTATGAATATTTGTCAGGACATGAAATGCAGGAGAGTGAATTTAGGCTAGTTTGATTATTTTCAATTCCTTTCTTCAGCCAAATGTCCTTACATTGCAGGCTTTCTGGCTGGCACAGAAGATCAGACTTCCTGCTCATTGATGTAGATAGAATTTTTCTTTTATTTTGGGAGTGGCAGGGGGTTGCTACAAAGTTTAATTTTCCATTTTGTTAACTAAGAACATATGCCAAGGGTCTTGGGCTCTCTGAAGTACTGACTGACATAAAATATAATGGCAATCCAGCATGGGCTGGGGCTGGAGACTCTTGGATATTGTCCCACCAGATACTGGAAGACTGCAGATTTTTTTAACTGGGATAGATAGCATGGGTAATTTGCTCTTCACTTTGGCACACTCTGTTTAATTGCAGCTACAGCAGAGCAAAACCATCTGCTAAAGTGATCAAGGTCGGAGTTTTTGAGTTATGAATGTTAGAGAAAGTCATAGATACAGTTCTTCTTGTCATTTCTTGTGGTGGAACCCCGCAGAGATATAGCCCATCCTTGGTATATCGTGGTTGTCTCTACTGTTTGATAAGTGCCAACCATGTGTTCCATCCTAGTGCCAGTCCTGTATGACTGCAGCTGCTAGCACACTGTGCTGTTTCTGCTTGCTCTGCTTCTCAGTGTTGTTCCTAACTCTTCCAGATTTTTCAACAATGTTTGGTGCAACACCGGGTTTGAAAACAGGAAAAGAATAATACAAGCCTCATGACTATTATAGGCTCTAGTTAGGGACTGCACAAACCAGAACATCTAGAGCTATCAGTTTTTTCCATCCTTTGTAACAAAGCTCTGTTGTAGCCATTTTAGTCAGATTTCCTGCTTTTGCTGCTATCAGAATATTTTTTTTCTTACGAAAAGTGTGCACTGTCAGTGAGGACTGCAAAAGGAATAATTTCTCAGTTCTTATGTTTGCCAATGTGCACCAGTCTGTGATGACTTCCAAAGTCTGTTTTGTTTTGCTCTGCAGACAT
The DNA here is from genome assembly GCF_000691845.1 of Merops nubicus. Taxonomy (NCBI): domain Eukaryota; kingdom Metazoa; phylum Chordata; class Aves; order Coraciiformes; family Meropidae; genus Merops; species Merops nubicus. The sequence goes on along the minus strand of NW_008591714.1, from coordinate 161,817 downwards.
CTCCACAGATTTCTTTTCTTTTTCTTATTCAGAATACTACACTTTTATGGACAAGAACACAAATTTCCTAGCAAGGACAACAAAAAATCCATAAGCCCGCCAAAAGAGAATTAAATAAGAATAGGGATTATATCCCTGCAAGAATTATCTAGATTAAAATGAAATATCTGCAGTTAATATACTATAAACACTCTAATTCTACAGCAGCCTTTCTATTCCTATTACTTTAATTCTCAGTAAATTCTAATGAACTTTTATATTAAAATAGATTATCTTTCTGCTTCAGAGGAGGTTATTATTGTTCCTTGGAGGGCAGGACAGAAAAGATTGCTATGTAACTTTTTCCCCAAATTAACTGCAGAGTTCTGAGATTCTGGTGTTGTCTGCATTGTGTTTAGCCTCCCTGAACATGATTGTTGTATAAGGATATTATACCTCTTTTTTGTCACTGCTAGCACTGCACAATTATACATGTACAGATTTTTTTTTATGCTCAGAGTCATACTGTGTTGCTCAGAAGTATTACAGAACCTCCTGTTCTTGTCCAAACCCTTAACCATGGAAATGAAGGCTGATATTCTAAAAGAAGCAGCCAGTAACAACTTCTGCTCTTTGAACAAAATTCAGACGCAGTTGTAGGCATTTTCTGTACACATAAAGAAAGACTGTGGCCTTTTATGCCCTTTAAAACTTGCTTGTTTCATTTTTCTATCTTATCATTGCTACCATAGCTCCCTGTTCATATCAGTTAATGTCACGTTTGCGTTGGCAATTTAACTTCCTAGTGTAAAGAGTATCTTGGTCATAAGAATATAAAAACTGCTACGAAAGTTCAGGTGAAAGGTCCACCTAATTCAGTAATCCAGTCTGCACTGTGCCCAGTTTTGAAAGCGTAGCAAAAGAGTGGAGATGCTGGAAGAAAAAACTGTTTTTCTACATCTCAACCCTACGGGACATATATGTGAAGAAGATCTAGTATAACTAAGCAGGAGGTGAATTTGTTGAAATACAACAGAACATTGTAAAAGTAACTTTAAAAGTCACATCAAAATCTACGCTCATGGCTTAATTCACGTGTGTGTATTAATTCTGATTTCAGCAGTGTGATATATGTGCTAACTTGTGACTGACAGCCTGAAATTAGAATTTCGGTTTTTATGAAAAGAACCAAATTATTTAATAGATCGACAAAAACCTGAGTAACCAATTATGTATGTTCTGTGATACCATTGTTCACAAAAGAGGAATTCTGTATCATGTTTTCTCTGGTAAGTTTCACTCTTCAGATTTATAGGATAAGTCATGGACTGCATAAAGTCAATTTGTGCAAGGCTCAGTAATTTCTTTCTGTAAGAGCGTTGTCTGTTCTGTAAACAGTAGATAGTAAAAGAACAAAAAAAATTTCCAGAATTACTGCCACCCCCCAAAATATACTCTGTTGCCCTAAAGCCCAGCCAAGCAAAGTACTCTACACGTGTGTGTATGGCATGATAGATTTTCATTGGAAAAGAAAAAGCATTAAATTTTTAGACTGTTTTAGAATACCTTTTGCATTTTTTCCTTTAGATAGCATTAGTCTGTAAGTATAACTCACTGGAAGGAATGTAATTGAAAATGGTACATAATGTGGTGGTTAACTTCTGAGAAGTGGCTACTGCGTGAGCTTTGTGGCTACTACCTTTTTTAAATTCTAAAATATTGATCCTGACGTGATACAGAGACAGCAGAAATGACCCAGAGAAGGTGTGAATCAGCTAAAACAAAGGAAAGCAAGTGCAAGAACGGTAAAATAAGTTTTCTTCTATCAGTTCAAAGTCTCATCTCTGCTCTTCATTCATTGTCATGTAGAGATTGGACCTTTCACTTCTGTTAGGCCACACAATGAATCAAATCCTGTGTCCCAGTTTCCACCATTCAAAGTTACGTGCTAGGAAGTGGAATTCTGCAGTTTCTTGTCTCAATGACAGCTGGAGGAAAGGCGTGAGGTGAAGAAGGGAGGATGGCAGTGTAGACTTTTCACTTGGAACCTACCTGAGTGCCGAACTTTGGCTTGCAAAAGCATTGACTTTTTGTGTGTCTTTGACAGCCTTTAGGTAAGGACTTTGTGTCCATTGTGTACTGTCTTTTTTTGTATATGACTGTGAAGAATTTTTCCTATTTTTGCTAGATGCTATCCAGTGCTTTAATGGTGTTTCACAGAAATTAAAGTGAAAATGGTCAGTGGCTGAATAAAAAGGAAAACACGGATGGCTTGCTTCATGCATTACTTAGCTACCCTCTTCGAACGAAGTCAAAATTACATAGAAACCTCGGACTATCCCTTCTCAGATTTTGTTTGTTGACTTGAATACGATTTATTTCTTTATGTAGATGCTGTTGAATTAAAAATGTATATCCCTGGGTAGGAATTTGAAATAAATCTTGGTTTCAAAGTCACCACATCCAGTTTACAGATCTGCTTGAAAATGAACTGCTTCTCCCAAAATGTGAGAGGAGTTTGCTGTGAACTTACAGAAGTCTGGGTATTAGACCTGTTCTAAAGGTGAGGAGCCCAGTTCAGCGCTCTCCAAGTGTCCGTATATCAGGATATCAAGTGCTGCAGAATCAGAGTGCTCACACTTCACATGTGCTGACAAGGCAGTGTCAATAGAAATAATGCGGACTTCAGATATTTCTGGGATGGCAGAGCAAGGGAGGTTTAGGGAGATGGTATTCAGGTATGGTTGGAGTGCCTGTGTATGGTATGGGATTCCACAGAGAGTATGTGATGCTTATGTTTGGTTTCAGCCTGCAATTACTCGATGAGGTCAATACCTGATACCTTTAGATTCAACAACTGTGTTTTAAAATATAGATCGTTTTTCATGGGGCAAATTTGGGACCACATGTCAACCCACAACCCAGTCCCATTAGAAGGAAAACAAAGGCTGCACAAAGAGGAAAGACTTTGAGTCCTTGTGTTATGTATTGCCGTAAAGTATCGGCTCTTGTGGAATTACCTTTATTTATAGTGTTGAACGTCTGTAGAAGACGTCCTTTCCCAAAAAAAAACATGTTGAGAAGATAACAGTTGTCTCAACACTCAGAAGAGCTTTCTAAATTAATTTTTTGAATTTGAGTAATTAACTTACTTATTACATTAAATTTATGTAAGCTGTTAAACGTGAGTGCTTCACTTTCAAGGGGAACCTAAATCATCCGTATGTTGCGGTGTCATCCTTTTCTATCAGAATCAGAAGAATTTGGTTTCTCCCACACAGAGTCAGTATGCAGCCCCTTTTCTTACACATCCTGGTGTGGGTTTTTCCATGAACACTTTTTGCTCTTTAGTTATTTGTTGTAATTATCAAGTTCATTTTTCTCTAATAGATGTGATTAAGTATATTTAGCACTGTGTAATGAGTTTTCTGCCTGGTTGCATTCTGGCTAATAAGGAATTCCTCAGAGTCTCCTCTGACAGCTGCTGTGGATCCCAGGTTTCTGCTGCCACAAGAGACCTCTTCCATGAATTGCTAACATTAGAGAAATTAACTCGGTTAGACTAACCATAAAATCTGGGCTGAAATTTGATTACTAATAGATCTCGTCTTAGCTTTCAGCAGCACAGATATTGTGTTCTCTTGCCCAGAGAGACTCACAAAAAACAATCAGATTTCAAAAACACTTTTACATTCACACATAGTGCATATGTAAACTTCTTTGTGGAGGTTGTACTGATACAAAAAGAAAAAAATTACTGAAAATAAGAAGAGCAATAATTGTTCATTGGTACTGTTATAGTAGTTCCTATTTTAGTTCTTATGATCCATCTGCTAACTTGCTGATCTGTGGATAGTACTTTTGCCATCCATACTACTTCCTATTATTATACCTGCTCCCAAATTTGTGAGGCTGAAAATGATGGGAAAAAAATCTGTAATTGGTGATGCAGTGCTGTGGTATAGTTGCTTAGCAACAGTCGCTGCAGCCTCTTTGCTGAGTCTCCGGAAGGGGGATACAGAGACAGGAAGATGAAATAAATACACTTTTGGCATGGCTGACTTTGTAAGAGAATGATAAAGGTTGTAAGTTATTTTTCTGCTAAGTGCCAGTGACTGTGGGAAAAGTCTTCTGTAAACAGATCCTGTGAAAAAGAGGAAAAAAAAAAAATGAAAACTTGTCACTTGACTTTCTGAATTACTCGAATGGAATGAAAATATAGCAATATATATGTCCTTTTGCTAACTGTGAGCCTGTGTTATATTATGAGTTATTTTCTGCTGTATAATCATTACAGAAAATGCGTAATCATAACCATGTGTCTTCTATATATCACTACAATTGAGTACCACATTCATGGAGAATAGGGATTGAAAATTAATGCCAAGTACCTCTTAAATTCCCTGCTGGTATGTTAATTACATAAAGACTGTTCATAATAGGGTTAGTAGTAATGTAATAAATATGGATTGGTCTACAGTTTTAAAATCTTTTGAGATCTGAACAACTCTACGTTTAGGATCACACAATATTAATTGCTAGGAACTATATTTCAATCCTGTTCTATGCAATAAAATATTTTGCAAAGGCTCGTGTGATTACTGAAGTACCACAGTGTTATTTTCAGTGCTGTTTATCCCACACCCCCAAGCCCTTGAAAATCTGCTTGAAGCCTCCCTGTAGGGTGAGGTATCACACTTTGCTGTGTTGTTTAGTACAAAATCTCAGCCTTTAGAAAGGATAAAAGGCGAAAGGGAGTAGGAAGTAAGTTGATGCAGATATATCCAACTTTAAGGGACTCTTATCTGCAGCATCCAGCAACACGCAGGGCTTTTCCGAGTGCTCGTTATTACTGCTGGCCAGTGCTGCTTTGCAATTAGTGTTGGAGCACCTAGATAAGGTGGATATATAGGAACTAAAACCAGATAACGTAAATGCAAACAAAGAAATGTGAAGCTTTTGACCTCCTTTTTACTTGTTTGTTTCTGAACTGATTCTTAAGCAGAAGAGCAAAAAGGGATTGCATTTCAGTATGGTTCCCTTTAGGGAAAAATATGTTTAGAAATTTAGGAAGGAAAGGCTAATTATGTAAGCGTTTGCATTGCTTCACTTTTACATTGATGTATTTTGCAAATGATGCTCTACTCATCGTAAGCCTGGCCCTAAAATTCATCCTAAATAAGACACTGCATATCATAAAAGCAAAGAGGTTTTGATCTAAGTGGGAGTCTTCTGGTTCATTTTTAGAAGGTCAGATTGATAGACAATATCTCACAGGCTAGATAGTGACTCTATCAAACTAAGTCTTAAACACATAGTAGTACAATGAATTATTCCTGTCTTGGAAGTATGGTTTATGACCTTTCTGCCCCAGGTATTATTGCTGATTATTATCTGAGAATGGGTAGTAGCTTGCTTTTTGTTTCACTGCTTTTTGTGATTTTTTTATTATTATTATTACTTTAACTCAAGCTGTTTTTTAAGCAAATATCTTTTATGAACCATTTAATACAGTGGATTTCTGATCAAATAAATGTCTTTTATAGCATGGTATAGAGACCACTTTTAACCTTTGTCCTAGAGATTATTGTTTAAACTAACATCTCAGTTTGTGCAGGTAAATATTTCTGTGACCTTTTATTTTCTGGGTTTGGTTTGTGGTGTTTTAGGGTTTTTTTGTTTGGTTGGTTGGTTGTTTTTTTTTTTCCACACTGATTTGCAGAAAAGCGTGAACATTTTAGAATATTTAAATTTATTTTGCAAAATCTGTACTTGCTAATTGCCAGCTTTTCAAAACCAAAATGGTGGAATTCTTCATATGAGGCTGCATAAAAGATGGACCTATTTTGTATATAGAATATTGCCTGTCCTTTAGATCTATGTGTTTTGCTTATGGAATAAACCAAAGTAGGAGAGATAAACTAATATTTTGTATAAGCTCAGCCAGACAATACACATGATAAAGATGTTTCATCTTCTTATGTATGCAGAAAATATGAAAAATTGTAGTTTACACATATTTTCTCAATTCAAGTGTAAAATTGGACCCCCAGATTGCCCTGGGCCACGATGGTTGTGTTAAAGAAGCACTATTTACCTAGCAGCCGAGTGAAAAATGATCAGAATATTAGACTCATCTAGGCCACATTAAGGAGCCATTGCATTTCCCGACAATTTTATGCTATCTCAATATGAAAACAGAGCAATTTCAGCTCATATCAGGTTATGATCGGCAATTACAGTTGCATAATTCACCTAGTCGTCTCTTTTCAGGGCCTTGATTTTCCCTCTTGGTGACATTCCTGAGAAAGTGCCTGATAAAAATGTCATATATCATCCTGGCTTTAAAACTCGTAAGGGGGTAATCTGCTATGCCTTGCTGAGCCTATATTCATCACTAGATTTTTGACTCGGAGGGGTCACGACACTCATAATTTCCTTTTTGATATTGTCCTCACTAGATATGACAAGGGCTGTAAAAGCTGCGTTGTATGCTGTGGTTAAGAGCCGTTCCAGTGGGGCTCATCACTAGCAATAACAGTGCATTACTCTGGATTGTGCAGTAGTTGGCCGTTTCGAAGATAATTAGATTTGATGTCAACATTTCTTTATCACCTGCATCCTTTTGTGCATCTGCGTGTCAAGTTGTTATTTCCGGATTTATTAGCACCCTCAGAGCTACTATCTATCTGTCAGCCTGTGTGCTGTTTGTGTTGACAGTTGTAAAGTTAATTACTAGTACTAATGAGCATCGGGCTTTTGGTGGACATGGCATTTTGGGCATTTAAAACTGTAATTAGATTTTTTTTTTTTCCCCCTTTGTGTGCAGCCACAGGAAAAATGCAGAAAAAGAAAAAGAAACCCAAACCAAGCACCCTGACCTCGAATCTCTATCTCCAGTTTGACATTGTTTACAGTATCTGTAATTCGAAAAAAAAATCAAAAAGGCGGCTTTGTTTGCTTTTTGCTTATCTTTTCTCCTCATCTTTAACTCCATGAATATTTGTTTGATCATGTCATCCGCACTAAGGTCTTAAAAACCAAGTTTTATTTTCAGATGACTTTATAAAAAATATATCCAGATAGTGTATGTATCAGTCATTCCCTTTTCTATGAAAGTATTTGTATTTTAGCATGCAGTCAGCATGGGTGTTGTATTTAAAAATAAACTTGTAAGGACAACAAAACTAGTCCATCTCCTGATCCTCCTCATTTAAAAATAATACTGTATTAATCTCGGCGAGCACAGAGACACCTATTGTTTACTCTACGATTGTAAATCCAGAGTAATTTCAGTGAAGTGGGATTAACACAGACGTAATGGAAAGAAGAATTTTGCTACTTATTTGCCTTGCATAGATGTTAAATTCCCTATCCTGTAAATCATATTACCAGCTCTTTTATGTGATGTTCCAGGTAACATATAACTCATAGGATTTAGAATAATGGCACTTATATGTGACATATACTTTATGTAAGTATATTGTTTATTCTACTGCAGCAACTAAGAACCACTCCCTTGCTGCTGTTTCTATTTACTCTCTATTTATCATTATCTGCCATTTTGTTAAACAACTACCCTTCCCAGACATAAATCATCTGTAAAAATACTCTGGCTCAGAGAAAATTTCACCCTGGCACTGAAATGATGAGATAACCATTTTCATCTCTTGTTGAAGCATTGAGATTTATTGGGCTTTGATGGGCTACAGACCAGACATCATTCTCTGCTAAACAGACTCCCACTTGCATTTATTCTTATTGCATTTAGCAATTCCAAATGGAGCTCCCCAAGTCCCTGCAGAGCCCCTTCCCAGCTTAGGTGGGGCACGGCACGTCAGTGTTATTGCTTTATATTAGATAAGGAAGGGACACACGCTGAAGCATGTGGTGATTCAGATGATTTTTTATTTCCGTTTAGCAGTGATGACAGAATGTCATAGTGAAATGACTTCAAAAGTCATTTTTCCCTCTGCCCTGGTTCTGCAGCCTTGTCCCTCGAGGGCACTTCCATTGTACAGTTATATTAATTCTGCTAACTTTCAGACTTCATTGCTGACAATAGGCCTTTTGGCTTTCTCAGACTATTACATTAAATTTCCCATCAAACCATGTCAGCCTCTGAGGTCAGAGATTCCAGGAGAAGCTTTAGATATTTTGCCTTTTGACTTCATGGGCAGGTATTTCTAAATTGCTTTTAGGTTGGTTTTTCCAGTGTCAGAAATCATATTGAACCTATCTGAAAACTCAGACAATGAATGTTCATCAGATGAAGGACAAATGGTCTGGGGGTTGGGGAGGGTGTGCGTGGATGCCCAAACACGTGTTTGCTGGAACACTTCTGTCCTCAGCCGTGCCAGTGTTAACGAGGATCAGGCACCCTTAGCCCCAGCACATTCTTTAAGGGTTCATCTTCCAAACAAAAGGCTTTTCTTATATCTCCACGTGCGTTTAATGTGACGTAGTTTTACTACTCTGCAGTTTGTCTGGCATCTTTGTCAAAAGCAGAAGTAGAATTCTTCAGTCCGCAGTTAGGGAAACTGAGGCACGGAGTGGTGAGCTGCTTTGGCAAGGTGGTGGAAGCACAGGAACATGAGGGACTCTCCTTCCTGGAGTCCTGTCAGCTGGCATTGTCTGAAAACAGTTACCTTGAAGGCATTTCAAAATACTGAAGCACAGTGGACTTAAAGCAAACCATGTTTACATAAAACATGGTTCATGTAAGAATCATCGAAATCCTAGATTGTACTTTGTGACCATGAAATAGTTTTTAGATTATTGAGCAAGCTTTGCTGCTGAAGAATTTTTTTTTATATATTCATCAAGATTCTCTGTCTTTTCCAAATAACATATAAATTGTTTTAACTTGATGGATTTTTTTTCTCCTTGGAATGATTTTACATTGGGAGGGGTTATATTTACACCAGCCCTTATCAAATAAAATTTTTAATTTATCACAGATTCTCACCCAGCATTGAACTGGAAGAAATGTTATTTTAAAAAAGGTGTTACTGCATGTGGAATAAAACCAAATAAAAAATGGAAAAATCTATAGGAATAAAAAAAATGGGCTTTGCATGGTAGAAACACATCAAGAAACTAAGAGGTTGGGTGGCATATAGAATTCAATTAAATTCAGTAGGTTCAGTTATCTTACCCACTATTTTGAATTTGTAGTCAGTGGTCTCTGTATTTAGAAAGCAGGAATACTGCAGTCTTTTCTTCCCCCAAAACTCTATTATTTAAAAATAAGGGAAAGGAACAGACTTTTCAGAGGAATAGGTTTCATCCTTTTTGAAAAACGACCTCTGCTTACTTTTCCACGGTAACTTTCAAGGACCAAAACGGGAACCGTCTAAATTCTTCCGTGCAAATTCCATACGCGGAGAGGAGTGTCTGCGTACAGAATAACGGGTGGGTGGCAGGACTGGAGAGAGGGGAGCTCAGAAATGCACTGTCGATGTGTTACTACCTGCTTGCAGCCATAAGGCTAGGGAATCATTTGTGACACTCTGGGGACAATTTTGTCACCCTGACAGTAATGCCGTTATGCACCAACTTGACACACAGGAAGAATCCATAAAGACAGATAAGTAACTGTGAAAGTGGCTGGGGATCAGCCTGAGTGCTACCACTCACCTGCGGTGACAAATAGACAGTCATGAAGGATTGAAAATCCTGCCCAACGTAGAGATGTGTCAGTCCAGAGCTCAAGTACTGCGTGGTTACACAGAGGCTGGAGTAAAAATACACACAAGGCACGCGCGCAGAAGAGCCCCCAGGCGTAAGTATGAGGAGGTTAACTTCAAAGTATATTAGATCCACTTTGTAGTTTGCTGGGGTTTTTTTAACAGAATAATTGATGTCTTTCACAATTGGACCAATTTTTATATTAATTACATTTGATTGGGCCAATTCCTGCGATATTAATTGAATCCGGTACAGGTTAACATTGACATAATGAAAATAAGAATTTGGCCAGTGTGATTTTTCTGGGAGCCAATGGGTCTGTTTCTAGGCATCATTTTTTTTAATAATTATTTTATACCAATAGAGGTCCCCATCTGCAAATCAAATGAAGAAACTTGTGACTTCACAAATGCATTCTGCTTTTAAAAATACTGTATTTCAGATTTTGCAGTCAACCGTAGGTGCTAAAAAGCAGCAGCAGCCCCTTTGCTGTTTATGTTGAAGAATATGTTAATTCCTATGGTAAATGTATTTGGTTTTGTAAAAAAAAAAAATAGCGTCTGGCAGTTTTTAAAATATTCTTTAGAAACTTAATGATAGCATTTGTGCTTTTTTTTTTTGTTTAGGACAAAGGGAGGTAAATAACCGTGAAAACAACTTCTGAATTCAGGCACTCTCTGTGACCTTCTTTTTATTATTCATATTTGATAATTTGAGGTTAATTTCTCAGGAAAGAAATTAATTGCAACTAAAGGCAGATAATGTGCTTGAATTTTTATTTTATTTAATTTATGATCTCTGTTTTCCCCCTTCTCAGTTTGGCTTACGCTTTTAAAAAAACTGTCCTTTGGAGGCAATCTCTGAAGTCCTTTTGATCCCTGGAATAGAGAGCAAAAAGAGCATCTCCCCTTACATTTCCTCACATCCCAGGCATGGGATTATTTTTTTCCATGCTTTTTTCTTTTTTATTCCAAAGTGGAAGCTCAGTGTTGTGTCCTCAATTCCCTTCCACACCACCAGCTTCTGAATAACTTCTGCGGTGCACTGAAACGATACCTACTCCCTTCACTCAAATACCTTGACCTAGCTGGAAAGCAGTGAGGTGCAACGAGTCTGATGCTCAGCCCCAAGTGCCGATCCCAGCCTCCTTCCTGAGCACTTAGATAGACCACAGATAAACCCTATGTAAATATTAAATTTATACTCTGCTAGGGTTTTTTTATATGATTGTTTTCCTCTTTGGTGTAATGTTGGGCATGGGTTTGTTGTCTGATTTGTGCAAGGTGGGACATGGTGGAACATTGGGCCTCTTCCCCACCTGATCTGGGCTGTCATTTTGAAGTCCCACTCATGTTCACGCTGTAGCATCAACATTTCTTTTCCTGAGGGTAATGTCTTCTGGAGGTCCTGAAGAGTAGGAGTTTGGGTTACCCGAGGAGCTAGTCCCATAGTGACAAGCCCCATAATGAGCTTTTGTGCAGTAACATACACTGGTCATTACCAGCACTTTCAAACTGTTTAGCAAACGTCTGGATTGCTTCTCCATTGCTGTGTCTTATTAGAAGCACAGAGCAAACCCTAACAAAGAGATTTGGAAACCTGTTTTCTGCCTTGCTCCTCCCTGTCTCAAGTTCCTCATCACAGAATGCTTTTTAGACTTAAGTCAAAAAATACCTCTCCCGGGATCTTCCCCCTTACATCCCTGCACTGCTTTAGCCTTTTCTGTTGGTTTCGTTCTTATTATTTATTTTATTTTTCAGCCTTTTGCCGTCCCTTGCAGTTGAGTCCCCATTCAGACAATCTTTCCATTGCTCACAGGTCTTATGATGTTCTCTACCAGCCTGTACTAAGTGGGTTCTTTCTCCTGATCTAGTTGTTTCTCTTTGTCCAAGGCTATAATGACTCTTGCCTTTGTCAAGAATCATTTGTAGCCATTTTAGCCTCATATCAGGGTTTATTTCTGATTCTTTCTGACTGTTACAGTACTTTAGGGAGTACTTAGAGAACAGTTTTACAATTAAAAAAAAAGTCTATGGAGAAAAACAATGAATTCATAAATTTAGGTTAAATATCCAAATCTTTATCTTATCTTTTCAGTTCATCTCATAAATGTTAAAGATTATGTTCCCTCCCAATCATTATTAACATAAATTTTTAGACACTAAAAGACCATTTTTAATGTGTTTTAAGCTTTTAGTTTTGAGCAAGTACAGTTTGTACTTCCACTGCAATCTTGAACAGTAAAGCCTTTAGAAAACAGAGGTTAAGATTAATATGTTATTCAAGTCCAAGAATTTATTATTTAAAAAAGATGTAGCAAATACTGTGAAACGTTTATAAATGATAAGAATTATCAAAGCAGTGTCTAACTTCCCATTTTACCATACACCTGAGAAACAATTATTTGAGCTAATCAAAATCAAGGTCAAATACTTTTTCACCAGAAAGTGCAGGTAAATATTTCTGGTTTATTAAAACAAAATCTGTTTAATTTTGTATGGGTTTGATCCGAAATATCTCGCTATTTAAAAACATTTTGTCTTGTGTTATTTGAAATTGTCTTCTGTAAGTCTGGGTTAGTCCTGTTTTGTTCTGATTATTCAGCATCTTGGCAAATAATAGTGTGTCTCTGAGGTATTTTGGAATTTGTAAGGTAAAGCCATGTAATGGCCTATGGAAGAAAAATGACTGCTGAATAAATTATAGGAGATGATGTCTCCCAAAGAGATGTTGACTATAGTGTGAATGTGAACGTCAGGCTCACCTGTCACAACTCCCATCAAGGTATCTGTTACCGTGAAGAATACAGGTAAGTATTTTACTGACTAAAAACCAAGTGTTTCAGCGCAGTTCTACAAATCAAAATGAACATTTCAATTTGGAATTATTTGATTTTTAAAAAATGCAATATATAAAAAAAAAGCAACGGAAATTTCAAAACTTCCTCTGGCACAGAGAATTACGCTTTCACTCAACTTACGTGCAATATGCCATTGGCAAAGCAATTGTCTTCTATAGTCAGTTGCTCAATTTGATTCAACTGGGTGCTGATGGAGGAGCTTTTACCTCATTCAAAACATATTAGTCAGAACCCAGAGAGCAAGAGGATACTGCCAAAAGGTGTCTTGCATTGACAGCAAAGCCACTACCTCATCTCTCCCATTTCTGTTCTAAATCTTGACTCTGAGTTGGGGAAGAAAAATACAGTTATTTTCTGTCACTGCTCAGACTTTTTTTTTTTTTTTAAATTTTGTTTCTGATTTCCTACTCTTTTTATAGTGCCATTACCCAGAAGGTACATAATGACTGCAATTCTTGTGCTTTGAATGGTGTTAAAGCAGTAGTTGTGCTTTACTGCCTCAGATTTGCAAAGGGAATTGGAAGACATTTTTCATGCTTTTATACTCTCTTCCATACACCCATCAAAAAATTGAATTTGATGATTCAACACATTGGAAACATACTGCAGTGTACTTTTGAAAACTGATGATGGGATATCTGCATTTCTCATGCTCACATTTCTTTAGACAATGTCCATCCTGCCTAAGTCTTCTGAATGTTTTTATGTGTCTACATCTTTCCCATGAAAAGAATTTTGAAGCTCTGTTTACCTGTCCCTGCATATAATCTATGCATATGTAAAGTATGTGCCTGATATACAATATAAATGTTGCCAATAATGAGTGACCTGTGTTTTTAAATGTATGTAATTTTTGTGCACATGGGTGTAATGGAGACTTTTTGAAGACTTTAAGAGTTCTGTTCTTGAGCTGATCTTAGTTAACTCTACAGATTTGCTAGTAAATTCATTTTGCATTCAAGACCTACATTTTTAACCTGTTTGATAATGCAAAGCTAAAGCTGTAGTCTGACCGAACCTGCTTCTGCAGTCTGAGGTCCAGCACTATTTTATAGCCTACCAAATTAATATTTTGTTTAGCCAAGATCTTTTTATTAGTGAAGTATGAATCTTGGAATTAATACCTCTTCAAATTGGACTGGAAATAAGTAGAATGATGTGGTCATTCACCATCAGGAAATGGAAAATGAGATGTTTAGATAACCTGAAGTTGAGTATGTATGGTGATTACTACATCTCCTTTGTTAATTGTGATTATCATGCGTTTTCTGAGTGACTGCAAGCAGATTACTTCCAGTTTTGTTGTATTTTGTTAATCTTTAAAAAATAGTTCATCTTCTCTCTTTTAGAGAAGGCTTATGGTAGACTCATAGGTCTGGTGCTTTGACTGGTAAGTATTCTTCAGGAAAATGTGAGCTGGGCTTACGGGAAAACTGAGTACAGGCCAGGAAAAGAATTTCATCTTTAACTGACTTGATCTCAGCTACTGGGTGTTGGCTGTGCTCCATTGACTGCCATGCTGCTATGTGAATTTATGCCATTTTACTGTCACTTTTGTAGTCACTACAACATCTAAATGGAAAAAAAAAAATGTAGATTTCCCCTTCCCACTGCCCCACTATCTAATTTTGTCCAAGGGGAGGGCATGGAAAGAAAACTGGCATTGTGGGTATTTGCTTAGAGAGATTCACGGTGTTTCCAGCTAGTTAGAAAATGAGGTGGCTGAAAATTCAGAAAAAGTGCTTTCCCCTGAATAAGCAGTGTGGACATGGGAACTGTTTCACAGAAATTATTAATAGGAGTTGAATTAACAAGACACCATATGTATTCTTCTGCAGAGAAGCCTTGGGTTGTGCACAAAGGAGGAAAGCCACCGTGTTACTGGAAGGGCTCACAAAGGTCAAACCCTCAATTACAAAATGAATAGATGGTAAATAATACACATAGGTCACAGCCATATCTCTTTTTCCTATGATTAATTATGCAAATCTGGTGTTCTATCTCAGGACAGATCTATGACCATATAGTGTATTCTTTTTTTCTGAAGAATTTGTGTTCTACTCCCTCCTCCCAAAATGGAGCTACTAGTAGAGTTTCAGGACTTCCAAACAGCCTTTCTTGCAAATTTATTTCAAGCAAAGTGCATTTTATGGGTTTATCTACTAATTCTTTTGATTAAAACACAAGCAAAACTCAACCAACTTGAACAGGTTGAATGCCACATCTGTGCAGAAGATATCAGCACACTTATTTATGGCTCAAAGAAACAGAGTCTAAATTAAAGCAGCTATTGCTGCGAAGTGGGTAAGCGGCCATTATGAATTATCCTTAATTATAGCGATTTCCTAAACTAATAAACCTGCTAAATCTTTATTGCAAAGGTTAGTTTACACAGCGCATATAAAATCCGCATGTGCTACGCATCAACCACCAGCTGTCTGACAGTGTGTTGGTACTGCAGTGAGTGTTCACATAAATTTTATGTTGGTTATATTAACAGTCAGTCCATATCACTACCCACAGATGCCAGTAGACATAAAAATTGCTCTCCAGTGAGCCTAAATATCCCTAGAAGCTAGTTGTGTCTAATGTTCCGTGTAGTATTTGTACGTGAAAGCAGCAGATTGAAAAGTTATTTACAGATGAATATTTCAATCCAGTTAGTTCATATTGGCCTACTTAGGCTTCTTTGCTGGTTTATTTGTATGCTAAATAATTCACTAAAGGTTCTTGTTTACTTTCAAAAGTAGTTTCTATGAAATGCAAACAACAGAACCAACTTTAGGTGCTCAAAAGGCTAAACAGCTCTGTTTTAAATGCAGGTCAGAGCTGCAGACAGCATCTTGCAGATAGGCTGTCACTCAGTTTTACCCTTTTAGTTGCTGGATTTTTAAAGAATTTCCTGGGTTCTGAGGTTTTCATACACATTTTTGGCAAAAATGGGTTATTTTTTCTTAGTCTATCCTTTTTCACGGACAAATGTGAAGTCCTTCAGGCTGTTCCCATTAAGCTGGCAGCACATTGTGGGCTATTAGGTGGACTCTTGATAGTGCACAGGAGTAGCAGGTGGAGTAGGTATGTCATTCCTTCTGCTGTAGGACATACACTTTTGTAGGAATTTTCATGGTGTGCTGTTTGCGTACCATTTGTTGTGTACTTTGGTTTCTTGATTAGTCAAAGCACTGGACAAATTCAGCCACTCTCAGTAGATCCTCTACTGAGATCCAGGAACTTAGGAACACTCCTAACCCAGCACTGTCTAGATCACAGAGTTCATCTGTGTGCTAACTTTTTATTTTATAATATTGATTTTATCATTTTTACTGTTTGTAGTAGGAGTTGCTTTATTGATGTTTACTCAACCCTCTTTGTGCAAACACTATAGAATACTTTGTTGCAAGTATTGACATACATCTGCTGGTTGCTTCACCACCATGAGCTTATTCCACCCAAATGGTATTCAGATGCTGTAATTGTTTCTTGCTATTGATTTTAGATTGCCTTTATAACATGCCTCTGAAGACCATAGCACACATGCTGTGTCTGGCCAGAGTTTCAATTCAACCTTTTCAACAAGAATACAAATCACACCTGTTAAAATTGCGTCAGCATAATATTTTAAGTCTAGATTTACTTTGCAAAGAAGTAAGATTGAGATCAGTCAACTCTTGAGAGATAGCAAAGGAGGATCTTAACATAAAGATATTTTAACTAAAGCATATTTTTGTAGACATTCTGATCTGTTAATGAATATTGTAGCATAATACTGGGGATGCTGTGCTGTCAAGGGTGACCTCTTTTTGCATGAATATGTAGTTGCTCAGGCTTAGGTTCACAAAGACATTTAAGAGCCAGTTATTTCATTGCCTGCATGTCCTGCCATTTGTAAAATTAAGACTTCTGGGCAAATGTCACCTTCAACAATTGCTAGAGATGGATGTATAGTGCAAAATACCTTCTGCAAACATTTCTTTAAGGAAGGAGTGATTTCATTTGGTTTATATTCCCTTCCCATTCAGTCTTTCTGTGGGAGTTTTTATTAATAAGTTACCCTGCCCATGTGCCATGGAGGCACATGCTTTTGGTGGCAGTCCCCAGGGAATGAAAACTCTAAATGTAAAATTAAAATGCTTCTACTATATGCTAATAATTCTAATACTAAGTACTAATACTTCTTCATAGCTAAGGATGAAGTAGAAGCCTGTGATATCACCCAGTAAAATTAACGAGAACATGTATAACATACCTATTGACTTTTATCAGGTACATTTTTATTTGTTTGGGGTTTTTTTTAGCTAACAGCAGTAGAACATAATTTTTCTCCTCAGTTTACATAACATTGGGAAACCTGACATAACCTCCTGAAAAGTCAGAGAAAAGTAGTTGCTATAAAGTAGAGGGAGATTTTCTTCTCTTTTGCCAAGTTATTACATATTAGTGTAGTCGTGCATTTTGCACCACAAATGCTGTGTTACCATGCTGGTTATAGAATTAGATATCTACAGAAGGTATCTCTTTGAAAAACTGAATAGAATTTTTTAAAATTCATTTGCATGCTTATATTTGAAAAATTAGTTACATTCTGTTTAATAAAAGGATTTTGGTAAATTGAATATATTTAAATACAGAATCCCTAGGAAGGTTAGTGGAGGTTTGCACTAAAAGCGTTTGAGTAGTTTTGAAAGTTTTACTTGCTTTAAGAAAAATTTTAAAAGTTAGAATATTTGATAAATGTGCAAGAGTGTGTGTTTGTGTGGAGGGTAACTTTGTTCCACATTTTTCCCAAAATGGACCCAGCTGAGCATTGTTAGTATTACAATAGGAAACCTATTTTGGCAAAATATCAGCAATCAAATTCAGTCCTCATGTGACTGCATCAAGTAGAAAACTTGGCCCCACAGTTTTAGCTATGAGTAAAGACAAATCAGTAGCACTTCTGCAACAGACAGGCAAAGAAAAAAAGCTGTTATGAAATATTAGTGTGTGTGTTGTGTACATCAGTATTTTGCAGAAGCTCTCCTGTTTGTCAGTGCTGCCCTAGTTGCTGTAGAATACACAAGTTTAAGGAATTTTTTCTGTGTAATTTTTATATGTAAAAAAAAATCTGAATTCATTTCAAGTCATGTAGCACTGAAAAACACAGTTTATGAAAGGAGTTAAACTATATGCTTTGTATTTTGATGAGAGAGTGTAAATGTTTTGCAAGTCTATTAAATATTTGGAATTCATCATTTTACAATGGAGAAACTGTGGCATCTTCAGACTGATTCACAGCTTCCTGAGGGCTTTTCCTGAATTCAGGATAGGTTTCCTCTGTGCGAGGGGCTCAGGACTGGGCTCCATCATCTCCAGTTAATTGGGCAGAAATCTGGCAATGGCAACATTTGAAAGAAGTAGCTGAATGAAGGCAGACAGGCATCCCCCAACAACTAATTCACCCATGTAACACAGCTTTGAACTGTCTAAGGCATATCTAACTGTTTACATGCTACCAACAAGAGCAAATACTCTGAACAGAAGGAACAGACAGAGTTGCTGTGAATAAAAAAAAAAAGCTATTACAAGACAGCCCATCTGCTCGAGAGTACCTGTCACCTCTAGTTATGAGCCTGAGGCAGCCCTACCTCAGAGCAACTAGAGACCAGTTTATTATTCAAACAGGAGAGAGGAAGAAGCTAACTTAGACCTCCACTTTCTGTCTGATATGATGTCAAAACATCATTTTCAGGGAATCTTGTGGTCAGAGTAGTGATGATAAGTTGAGTCTAAACACTAACAAGAAAATAGGTGAAAGAATCCACAGCTTCAGCGAAGCAAAATCCTTTCTAGTAATTGTGGAGGGGACAAAATGTGGAGGCACTGTAGACAAGCATTCTGACAAGGAAAGTACTGTTGGCAGCGGGGACAAGAGTTACATTAATAGCTAAGGTAATCTTGTTGTCCTTAAGAATCCTGATTGTAGTAATTTAAGAAACAACAACCTGTTTGTCATTGTACTGTAAGGCTGACAAAGGCACTTTTAGAGGACCTTAAATTAAGCCACCTCATTTCCTCTTGTCTTTGGAATACCTATTGTTTATACATCTATATTATATAGTGGAGATTGGGATACCTATTGTCTTTAGGAACCTATTGTTTATGCCTATGGCCAGGTCAAATTTCACTCCTTCCGTTAACATCTTCAAGGTCAGGTAGAGTGGTCACACTCAGTTTTCACTGCTCTTATTATGGTTTTGTTTTATCTAGTATCCCTTGGAGAACAGACAGATTGGGTGCATACATGTAGCAGGCCATCTTGACATTGATTTTTGAAGGTTCATTAGATAAATGCTGACATCATAGATTGATGTCTCTTTAAAACAGTGCCTAGCACAGAACCATTGGGGGAATCAAAAATATCGACTTACCATGTTTGTGCAGAAGGCCCACTGGAGATTTCCTGCATTAATGGGTCCATCAATTTAGGTGTTCTTTAATTACTCTAATTGTACACCTTGCAGCTGGAAACTGACTTTATTAGGACTTCTGACAAGGTAGTCACACCTTTTGCAGAGAAGAAGTGGCAGTGGATAATGGCGACTTTTATCTGCTTCGTAATTTTTTTTATTTTTTTTTCTTTGCTTTGTTATGGGCTAATTTGTCAGTGCCACATGGTGGTAAAAATGAATAAGGCTGCAAAGATGGGCCGACCCAGAGGCCAAGAAGCTATATGGTACTTTAGAGAAATACATGCTGGTAAAATAAAGTTGATGGTTTTGTTCGTGTTTAACCCCTCACCCTGGTACCATCAATAGATTGAAGACATCATTTGTATCTGCAAGTGTTTGTTTAATTAAGACCTCCTAAAAATCTTTGCTATTGATTCATTCCATTATCTTATTGATTAACTGCACTGGATCATGTACTTGCTCTTTAGTGGAAGGCAACAGTTTCAGCCTGCTGTCATTTACCCACAGTTGTGAATAGTAAGCAATGTTCAGCATCCATGTCTGCCAAAGTGTCTTGTGTTTTAATGAAATACTGGCTGCAATTCCCTGTATTACATGAGCAGAGCCAGTTGTCTCCTGCTGGTGGTGTGACCAAGCATAAAGGTTTTCTTCCAGTTATTCATAAAGCAGCTGCTTACCAGGGAATGTTAGAAAGTTGTGCATTACATTTCTGTGTTGAAATCTAGAGGTCTGAGTCACAGCAGGAAATTAACACAGATGACCTGCATATTTCATTTCCATGCTTTTGTATTTTGTTGTGTGTTTGGTGTTTTTGGTTTTTTTTTCTGTACTGGAAAATAATGTCAACCATGAGGTTTTTATAATACAATGTCATATTTGTACCTTGCAGCTTCACTTTTTGAAGTTTGCTAGTATTAATATATGTGTATATCTGATAAAAGCATCCACCACAACCTCTCTGAAGATTTTTCTCAGGAAAATAATTCGGTAGCAACGTTGTGACTGCTCAAGAATTGGACTGTCTGGCTACATTTATGCAGCCACATATGCCCTTGTTTGTCAGCTCTTTGTCATCTTTTTTATGGAGAAAAGTCCCTTCCTTATACCAGAGTGATAGCAGTGTGGCATGTAGCGCCTTATTTTACAATTCCAGAAACGAGTTCCTGTGTTGGAAGTGGGAATCTGACAACTCGGACCTGCAGGGACCAGCTGCAACAAGGTCACACAAGTGTAGTGTACTCATCTGCTTGCCCACCTCTAGGTATTCTGAGTGCTGGCTTTAGAAGTGCTTGTGTTCCCTCTCAGAGTTTTAGGGACTACCATTAGTAGCCAGAAAGAGGTGGTGACTGACAGTAAAATTATGGGCAAGTTTAAAGCAAAGGAAAAAACCTAGCGTGGCATTTTCTCCTGTCCTGACGTTTGAGTGACAATCCAGATTGGTCCAGAGTAACTGCCAATATTTCAGTGGAAAATTTTAAAGCATTATGCATGCCGTATTGAAGTGTTTCAGAAGAAATAGGGCATATATTCTTTATTTTCACATGCAGCTCTTTCTTGATATTTCCAATATACTCTATGTGCTGTGGGTGGTCTCCTAGTGAATGCCAGTGTGTTCTTCATTGCCATTGTGGAGGGAGGGCTCAGAAACTCCCCCCAGTGACAAAATTGCTACTTTATTCCTCCCTTTTATTATATAAAATGCAAACTTCTCCACTTGGGCTGTTTTAAAATTCTAGCTCATTTGAGACTTTTGTGTTTAGTTAAGTTTTTATGTCTGTTGGCATGCTTTGTTAATTTAAGCCAAACCCTCAGCTTTACCTTGGCAGAGACACTGATTTTGTTGGGTTCCCTGCACCCTGTTAAATGAGCTAGTACCAAAACAACATCCAAAGGACAAATGACTGTGTTCTGATTACTTTTCAGGGTCTTTAATGGCAGCAGGAAGTCCTGACTCAGCCTTTATGATAACTTAGCATGGCAATTTTGAATGCCTCAGGTTATTTGTAACTACATAAATGCTAAAATTAAATCACAAGAAAAAGTTCTTTTAGTTCTTATTCTCTAAGCCATCTCAGAGAACATATCATACAACTTTTTAAAAAATTCTTTTTCAGAATATATGTGCAAATAGTAGGTTTTCCTGTTTGATATTGTAAGTAATTGTAATATTTATTATATAGATAGGTACTATGTATCATATATGAGAAGTTGCTAGCCAAATTCTGGAATTGTGCAGATCAGGGTAGGAAGGACTACCCTGTTGCAGAAATTGTCTTTGCTTCCCTTCTGGTCCAAAATAATTAATTTCTTCTGTTTCTTTAATCCCAGTGACTGTTGTCGCTTTAGGGTGGCTGCTGTTGGGAGATCCCACGAATCTCTGAGGTGGCTGGTATTATGCTAGAAGGGTTTGTCTCAGAGCAGACTTGGAAGTAAGTTTTGTATGTGGTGAGGAACCAGAGTAGGAACACAAATATTTGCCTGTCCATTGACAGGTGCATAGAAGAGTGAATGACTAAGGCTGCAGACTGCCCTAGGCTTTAGCAGGAGCCCATTCGGGTGGGACGGGATGGGGCTCGTTCCTTGGTTTGATAGGGCTTTCTCAATTGCACAGTCTTGGCACCTGTGTGATACTCTTTCAGTTCTGTCTGGCCTGGATTTTTCTGCTTAGCTTCAGTCTGCTCCTCTCCTTAGGTTCTGAGCACTTACTATGGTTAGAGAACAGAGCAAATAGTCAACAGAATGGGTTTTATCCAGTTCTTTACCAATAATTGAAATTATGCGAGAAAAACTCCATGTGTCCCATCTCATTTCATCTACAGATGGTTTGATTGGCCCCACCATTTGTAAATTACAGTGCAGCAAATTCACTTTAGATAGTCATACTGTAGCTGGCTTTAAATTAACTGCAGTTGGCTGCTGGTGAAACATAGCTAGGTAGTGTTGGTCATCTTGGTGAGGTCCCAGTTTAGTTTGCAAGATCGAAGACACGTACCATCGCTCACCATTAGCTAAACTGTGGAGTGTATCCTGGCTCGCTCGCAGATGTCCACACCATTGGATTGTCAATTAGGCTTTATTAGTTTGTATTCATGTGAATATATTAATTATTTATATTAATACTATTTCAGCATATTCCTGGAGAACAGACTGGATTTGTTTCTCACTCTAGTTACTTTTTGACCTTAACTAATTCACCTATATCTCTACCAGAAAATGCAGGTAGTAGTAATCAATATTGATGAAAAGGGTAGATGTGAGTCTCAGGAAAAATGTCAACGTTTAGGATATTTTCTATAAAGACAAAGCCTTAAATTCCTAAAAATGTACTGTAATCTTCAGTTCACAAGGTACTTCAGCTCAGGCTAGTGAAAGTATTTTGTGTTCCTGAAATATATGATTTTTGAGAAGTCTTTTGGATGTATTCAGCTGGAATTTCCAAATGCTTGTTTTTAATATGTTAAAATGAGATATTTTTACAATTTGGAAATGTCTTTCCAAAATACCTTTGAAATATTTAATAAATTGAATTTGACCTTTTCCACCAACTTTTACGGTTTCAAGAAATTAGTATTTGCTGGGAAAAACATGTTTCATTGAAAAGATCCCAGCTAAATCTATTGAAGATTTATTATTTATCATGGACCAAATCTTGCTTTCTGTACCTACATAAATAGTTAATGAAAGTGCATCCAAGCATAAAGCATGAACTATTTGGACCACTGTTATAAAGTGCTTTGAGCTGGGAGAAGGAAAAGCTGGAACATGGAAGTTACATTATAAGCAGAGTTATTTTTGTTCTGTAGAAAAACTTTTAATTGTCAAAGACTTTAAAAAGAATGTCTTTCTTTCCCTGTTGAATCCTACAAGAGTTAACTTCAACACACATTACTAATGTTTCACTGCAGTTGTCAAAAACACAATGCAACTGGTTTTGATTACTGAGATACAGGCAGAGATCAATTCAACAATTAAAACCTCCATATAAAATTTCATGAATTTTCAAACTGAGCAGGAGCTCCCAGTGGAAAGGACTTACTTTTAAAGTAATGAGCATGCTTTCTACATGATATTGAACACTATATCAACGTGAATGAGAGTCTTGACTGAATAAGAACATCAGAATAAGACCATATATGTTAATATGAGGCTTTGCAAACTGGAGGTATGTCTGGAAAGTGTAAAAGTTTCATGAAACTTTATTATTAAGTGTATATAGTGGAAGTATATACAAGACAACTTTCTCATTAGATGGGAACCACTGGTGGTAAATGCTATTAGATGAAATGTGTCTTAGAACCTAAGTACTTGGGAAGTAATCCTGTTCTGAGCCTGTAGTTACTGTCAGTATTTCCAGGTTAGGTTTCTCATGGAATACTTCAGAATAGACCTATTCTAAAATAAATACTTCATATCCACCCATTCCTTGACTTCCTATATAACCTGTACAGTTACCTGTAGCCAAAAAATGACATAGAAAACTTTTCTGCAAATAGGATAGTGAGAATTTTCACTGATGTGAATAGGTTTTTGTTATTTGTTTGTGTTTGCTTATACTATTGGTGAACTTGGTCTTCCAGTAGAGAGTTTGGTAGGTCGTTCCACAGCAATGACGAAAAAAGTGCACAATAGCACAATCTAAAAGTAAATAAACAAAAAAACTCTGTGGAATTTCTGCTCTGTAAACATTTCTTTGTAACTTATTTTCTTTTGCCCTCCATCTGAGACGCAGCGTATGCCCATTAGGATGTCTTGAAAGCTGTAGCAGGCTAAAACAGTCCCTGCTCTGATTGCTGGTACACACATGCTGGTTCTGTCCCTTTTGTCCTATAGACAGTAGAGTAGATTCTTCTCAGTCTTTGGCTAGGGCTATCCCAGCAGCCTTTCATAAATGGCAGATACTTACTCTGGAAGAAGAATCCAAAGGTGTGGAAGCACATGTTGGTTTTCCCTCACCCCAAAAAGACTATCTGTATTTTTCCCCTCGCAATTACTCCATATATCTGTAGGCAGGCAGATATCTTTTCATCTGGAAATGAAACAGTGAGCAAACTTGTATAAATTGCTTTTGTTTCCTGACCACGTATTGCTAAAACACTGAAGTTCACTTTTAATCTTGTCTATACCTCTACAAAATCCCTAGCGAAAAGGAGCTGATTTATGTACAGCTTAGCCTGAAGCACTTGCGTCACTATACAATTTTGTATTGCTTGCTTAATAGACCACAAAAGTCAACATCTCTTTGGAAGAACAATTTGTGCTTAAAGTAGTCACAAATTCCAAGAGATCCTGTTAAGGCAGGATGTTGTGAGAAACCCAGTGTTGGAACAAAACTTTGTTTCCTAATTATAATGTTAATACTTGGGAAACCGTAAGCCACTCTTTCTTGGTTTATGTCAATAAAGGCTTGGGGTTTTGTCTTTCTTACTTGCCTATCCTGCTTTGGGAAGTTGGAAGTAATTCAACATTTTTAGCTGCAACATAATAAGGTTTCAGTTGTCTATTATGGAAACAGATGTGAGATTACGTGTCTAGAAAGAAACAGGCAATCTGCATTTAAAATATCTTTAATGAAACGAGGTCAAAAACTTTAGTTCACAGGTTTATAGAATAAATGAGGTTGGAAGGGACTTCAGGAGTTCTCTAGGCCAGCCTTCTGCTTGAAGCATTATAATCAGTGAGGTCAGATCAGATTGCTCAGAGCTTTAACCAGTTGGAGCTTGAAAACCTTCAAGGATGGAGACTGTGCAACTTCTTTGGGCATCCTGTTTTACTACTTGGCTGTCCTCATGGGAAGAAAGTTTTTTTCTTATATCTGCCCAGAATCTCTCTTGTTTCAGTTTTCATGTGTTACCTTTTGCCCTTCTCCTGTGCAGCACTCTGAAGAGCCTGGCTCTGACATTTTCTTGCTAACTTGCTCATAGATACTAGGAAGCTGCTGTCAAGTCCTTTTAAAGCTGCTACTTCTCCAGGCTGAACAAGCCCCATGCCCTCAGCCTCTTCTCAGAGGGCAGGTTCTTCAGCCTCCAACCATCTTAGCAGCCCTCTGCTGAACTTGCTTCAGTTGATCAACATCTGTCTGGATTTCAAACTACCTGGATACATAACTGGATTTATATCTAGATGCGATATAAAATTGTTGAGTATAGGAGGAAAACTGCTTCCCTGGATCTGCTGGCCATGCCTCCCTTAATATTGTAACTGTCTTTGTTGCTTGTGCGCAGCTTGTTGTCTACCAAGACCTCTCTCTTTTTCAGCAGAACTATACTCCAGCCAGTCCTATATCATTATTCCTTCCTACATGCAGGACTTTGCATTTTTCTGTGGTGAATTTCCTAAGTTTCCTGTTGCTCCATTCCTCCAATCTGTATGGGACCCCTGCACTTGAGCATGTTGACTAGTGGCTGTGTCCCCCCACAGTTTAATGGCATCTACCAACCTGATGAGCATGCAATTATTTACCTGCTCCACCTCATTGGTGAAGCCCTTGAGCAAGAGGTCCTCCTATAAACCTCTATGGTACTTTGCTTGCTTACTGACATCCAGGTGGAGGACAACCATTAACCACTATGCCCTGAGCCCTCAGACATCAAAGCAATTTTTATTTTTTTTTACCTTTCTAGGTTTCCATTCAACCTGGGATGATCTTTTTTTCCTGCAGTGGTTGGTTGTAAGTGGCTGTATCAGACATGTCCTGCATTTGATCACACACACAAATGACTTAGTTGTTCAGTGTCTTAATTAGGCTCTATGTAGGTGAAATGCAATTAAATCATTAGTCATACAGGAGCATAAAAGTGATGTATCACTATACTTGTGCCAGGTTTTAACTAGCACTTTAAAGTTACCATATTTGAAAGATTAAAATAATGGCAATTCTACATTGCATCTGTGCTGTTTGCAGCAAGACCTCACTTAAAATAAACACTATTAGGAGCCTGCCAATGGGTATTTTACATCAGAGTAGACTCAGTGTTCCATAGACCTGGAGCAGGAATTTTGTTAGGTTCAGTTCTGACCAGCTTTCTTTAATGTGAGGGCCGAAACATTTTTTTCCTTAAAATAGGCATTAGTTACCCAAAAGAGGTACGATACAAAATTGCTCCACTTGATCACTTTATTCATGTTAACTTGGCTAATTTTCATAGGATGCAGCATGTAGTATTTCCTTTTAGAGAAGTACACAGTATACAGTCACACAGCACTGAAGCTAATGTAAGATTGATGAGGAAAAGCTCATTGTCAGCATGTCATAGTATTACAAGCTATATCAGATTCATGTGTCCAGCATTAGGTTTAGAAGAAGCGCATGAAAACCAATGTATGGTTGCCTGGTTTCTTCTTGAACTATCAAATACAAAGCCACACATGAGCAATTTTGAGAGATGAATATAACCCCCTTGATAATATCAAACACTTGAGTTCTTCTGACAGCCACTGATAAAGCCAGCTGATTCATAGGATAACACATTGGCTATTCCTTCAGCCAGTGGAAACTGCTGTCCTCACCTGGTCATAATGAAATGATTTCATTTTATTCCAGGAAAATCCATTTCTAATAACATATAAATTTTTAGCAGTTTCTGTTGCACTGCAAAATTTCACTAATTCCACACAGCAGCTAGATCTTCTAACCTCCTCCTATAGAAGCCGTGAATTGTTCTGTGTATGCATTCATGTCGATACTACATCCATGTTTCATTCCACAGATTGCTAAACATTCCAGGCCTACTTATGCAGACTTGGTGTCAGAGTCAGTAATTCTGTTGAGACCCATGTCTGAAGATGAGTGTGAATTACTTTCTAGAGTCAGAACCAGAGGATACAAAATGTTGTGGGGTTGAGCTACTGGTTTATTGAGGTGCAGCATCAATAAGGTACTTAAGTATGCCTAAGTAAAACATCTCAATTTTATATTAATCTTGAATTTTCCATCAAAACAATCTTCCTGTGATTGTACTTTCACTCTTCTTGAAGGGGAAAAGAAATATTGGCTTTTAAAAGATGACATGACTGAGTGTCTTGAATTTGTATAGGTATAAATGGTCAGGCAGCTTATCTGGTCAGCTGTTTGTTGTGGAAAAGCTACATGTTGCCATCTCCCTAGAAGATAACAATCTGAACCGGAGTTAATCTGCTAGATTTTTGCTGTAATTGATATTACTGTCGTGTCTTGAAATGATAAATTTATGGTTAATCTAATTGGCATTATCTGCCTTCTTCACATACATAATACACTTTGATTATTCATAATGTAAATATATAATATTCTTCACAAGTATACAATATATTTGATGATTTTTTTTTTTTAAACTAGCTTGTTTCTGTTGGTTTTGCATTGTTTCTTTTCCATTTTAGCATCACCAACATACAGGTTAATTTGAACATCTCACTTTGGAAGACTGTTACGTATCAATTTCACTTTTGCACCATACTTCATTTGCTCATTCTTTAGAATAGTGTGTATTTTGATGAACTTAGTACTCTGATGTTTTCCCTTTATTCCTAATGGTAGTGTAGTTCATTGATAATTACAAACCTAGTAATTGCTGAGTATGTAGTGTCACCGTCTCCTGCCTTGGAGTCTCTCCTCAGCTGTGAGAGTGCTTTTGTTGATGCAGTGACCTGTTTCCTAGCCATTTTTGTCTCTTGCAAGGCAGTGTTGTTTGCACATAACATTTCCCCCATTATTCCCCCAGTTTAGGAAGGATGTCTGATCAGCACAAGCTCGAAGTATGTAATGTTTCCAATCCTCCTTTCTCAGTGAAAGTGCTGAATGAAGCGGACACAGAATAAACTCTTTGGTGGATATAAAGTGCAGACGAGAACAATGGGTAGCAATCAAGAACGTGTTTAAGGGTCTGAAAAATTAGTGAGAGCTGGTTAAGTAGAACAAGTGGTAGATAATCAGAGAGAAGAACACGTAAAAGATATTAACTGCAACAATGAAGAACAAAACATGGCAGTATTTGTATTCCATACAAAAGGACGAAGACAGAAACCTTAATTGTAGCAGTTATAGCTAAAGTCTAGTTACGGAAAGCAAAAGTGGTGTTTTAATGAGCTGCCTGATGCCAAGATGACCAAATTCCCACCATTTTATAGACAGCTGAGCAACAACAAGGGAGGCACAACAATACACCAAGAGTTGAAAGCATTTCTGCTGAATTATTAAAAGTATCAAAGAGTAAGTTTTGTTTGAAGGCTTTAACTAGTTAGGAAGACTTTCTAAAGTATAATTTGGCAGTCTAAAATAAATTTAGACAGATGAAAATGGGGTTGTGACAAAAAATAAGGGCATGTA
The DNA here is from genome assembly GCF_000691845.1 of Merops nubicus. Classification (NCBI taxonomy): domain Eukaryota; kingdom Metazoa; phylum Chordata; class Aves; order Coraciiformes; family Meropidae; genus Merops; species Merops nubicus. The sequence continues at coordinate 133,538 of NW_008591714.1, read as the reverse complement.
GAGTACTTATGCAGGTCAGTCCTTACAACGGCACAGAGGATTCTCTCTTTGACATTAATCTATAAGCTTGCTTGCTATTTGGCAGACATAAGTAAGAAAATACCAGCAAGCTCATTTAAAAAAATGATGTCCACTATGAGTAAAGTCTTTTTGTTATTTCATATCAGTGTGGGACTTCGAGAGAAAAAAAAATCACCTGCACCAGCTTTCGGACAGCTTATGATGTTATTATTTTAAAGAAATGTAGGCAGGCAAAAATAGCAGGAAAAATGTCATTCAAATCATTAAAAATGAAACTGTTTGTTCACATGAGGCATCATAAGCACCCAGACAAGCTTACAAACAAACAGTTCATAATGACAATCATGCTATATAGTTTATGTACCTAGAAGCAACTAATAATAACAGAAGGAGAAGAAAATGAGGCACAATTCAAGCAACAACATGTGTTTGCTTCTCACTTTTATCTTTTGAGAAGTTTTAGTTTCAATTACCAAGGTAAAACAAGCTGAAGATATGCAAAGCTAATTAAAAAGGAAACAAAACCCCTGTTGTTTCACATCTGTTTGAGGCCTCAGCAGTTATGGTAAAGGAAATTGAGCAATCCTGTGGAATAAAATATTAAGGCACAGTTTTTGAGTAGAGCAGAGAATGATTGATAGACTAAAACATAAAGAGGAACTGTGGGAGGCTGGTAAAGAAGCAAGTGTATGAACATGAAAACAAGCATATTTGAGGACGGCAGAAGTAGCAACAAGGTCAAAGAGACAAGGTAAATGTCTTTTGGAAGCTCTTTCTTTTGGGGGTTGATCTTATGCCAACCAAAGATAAGAGGGAGCAATAGTAATTGAATGAGTCCTAAGATACTTTGTATAAATTACAGCAGGAGACAAAAGGTAATGCTGACATAAAATGCAGAAAATTATGAGTACAGCTGAGGAACTTTAGGGTTCATGGGGCCTAGCCATTTTTTTTTTATTTCTGGTAATTCCTGTAACAACAAGCAAAATTTTTATTATGGATCGTATTTTTCACCAACAATTAATTCAATCCATTATCTACGTTATTACAGGGTACCTGGAAGGGGGGAATTTATAGAGGACTTTATAGCAGATATGACTTAGTTGATCACTCCAAGAATCTGGGATCAAATTTGCAAATGGTATCCTGCTCAAATTTCTCTTCTAGGCTGCTGTGCTGTAGCCCCTGTTGTAGCTGTTATTTCCTACCCATTTATTATAGTATCCTGTTCTTGGCAATAAGCCTACTATTTAAGGTTACTTTCATTAATCAGCCATAAGTTAATTCCTTTGCAGGCAGAATCTCTGATCTCATTATGTTCTCTTTAAAGCTGAAGGCCTCAGGTTGTTTTGGTTTTTTTTTTTACTTTGATATCATTGTAAAAAAATATTCTTAAGCTAAAAGACTGTGTCTCTGGGGACTCATTTGGTAGTCTTTGAAAAAAGTGACAGTTTGGGCAATCGTGAAGGCGTATTCACATTTTTATTTAAGTGTTACAAAATTCAGTGACTGATGCAGCTGTGGAACCTGGATCAAGCCCTTGAAATAATGTGTGTGCTCCATGGGTTGCCTTGCAATGGTACATAGAAGAATTGGTCTCACAGGCTGCCTGGTCTCAGGGCTAAAGACACAATCAAGTCAGTGATAACATGAGAAAATCATTTTTCCTGCCCTGTGACATGCAATTCTTTTTCTGAGGCTTATGTGCATATTTTAGCTAATAGCTCTGACTCTCTTTGTTTTACTCTTCTCTGATTTTTTTTTTTTTTTTATTGCAGCCAACACGTTTAAAAGTTTATATGCTGATCCATGACTTCTGTGTAGTACGTTTGTGCTTTGAGATGTTTCTTTTCAGAACATGCTGATCACTTTTTTTTTTTTTTTTTTTAAAGACAGATGGCCATTACCAGTACATGGGAACAAACTTGATGTGTTGCATATACTATGAGTTTAATGTTTTTTTCCTTGCACTTCATTTCTCTAATGCTACCTGAGGTATTTCGAGACATATGCATCCCTGTCTTCTGTCTCTCAGAGTTAACTTCAACTTGAGCAATAAAGTCTGGGTGTTTTTTAGAGCATTAAATCTGGCGAGTGGAAATTTGTCACAATGTCTTTCAGGACCACCAGGTGTATGTCAGACAGTGGGAAAGTTGCTCCACAGGTAACTCAAATCTCTGTGAGCAAACCTAGTACATGAAGAAGCCATTTGTATCCCTCTGAGTCCCATCATGTTGAGAACATTGCTGAGATTTACACAAGTCCAATCTATGCAACTGATAAGATGGCTGCAGCAGGGTAGCAACTGCATGACCTGAATCAGTGTTCCTCATGCTTCAGAGGCTGTGGTGCTAGTGGAGTTTTGGGTTTTTATTTGTTTGGGTTTTAGCTGGGTCAAAGCTACCGTGAAGGGTGCATTCTATTAAACTAGGCAGCTGGAAAGCAGTTACGTGGAAGAGAAGCTGTGTTGTCTCTTGGGTATGGAGTGGAAACAGTGGGTCAAAGGTAATATATTGGCAGAGGTCCTGAATGTCTCTTTCCGTATCTTACTTAGGGTTGCCCCAATGCTTTTAGACAGAATTGTTGTCAATGGTATTGATTAGATGTTCTGATAATCTAGCAAGCTTCCTGATGTGTTAAGTTTCCTTCTTTCACATGGCATTAAGTGTGGAAGAAGTATATGTAACTGCAGAAGTAACTCTCAGTGGACTCCACCAAAGTATGACTGCTTGCCATCAATTGTGCTGTGCATGCCAATTCCAATTAGTCATTTGCCAGTCTCTTAACACTTTCTAGCAGTTCTGTGTACCCCTACTAATATACTTGGTACTTCTAGAGTTTTAATTTATGTTTTTATCAGAAGAGATTGCACAAAAAGTTTCATTTTTATCAGACATAAAAACGTCTGAATTAAATTTCTGCTTCACTAAAAACATGTTTTCTTAAAAGTATGTATTCACACTCAAAAGTGGGCAAATGTGGACTCCAAAATAGCAAAATTTTTAATTTAAAGCAATTTGTCAGAACAGGAGCAAATGTAACATTGAAACTTAGGTTAAAAGTTCAAATGCACATTTAAACTTGGAAGCTAAAAGTTCAGGTACACCTTCTAAAATAACTTAAGCTTCTGATTTTTTTTTGCATAGTTGTTTGATAGTTGTTTTATGAACAAATTCTTACTATTTTATCGAGTTTTCAATCTACTTTAGCTTGTGCTTTGAAGCAGTTACAATGTGAGAGGAAGGGTGTGATTGTCAAGACCTCTTCCTTTTTGTTGATGTGCACACATGTACAGTAACAACTTCCAGATTTCCCATTGTCCATCACCACAAGCTCAGAAGAGCTGTTACTCCAGGCGAGATCAGATGTCATTGCAAGTCTTGTCTAAACCATCTTGTGTGACCTCCCATCTAATCAACAGTTGCTCCTCCCTTGCTGCCATAATGGACAAGGGTGGTAGGGCAGCCTGTGAGCCTTGCTGCAGCCCACGAGACAGCGCCCAGAATTCCCAGCAGCCAAAATAAGACCTATTGCAGCAAGAAATGGGTTAATGATTGTCTCTCTACTTCAGCAAATGCACAATAAAGAGGTAGATTAGTAGAGATGAAAAATTTATTGCAAAACTGCCAGAGTATTATGAAAAACAAAATGATTTCATTGAGCAGTAGTTCTGTTACCATAATCCTAACGATAAACTCTGTTACAATAATAATAGGAGAAAAACTAATTGCGGCAGGGACAGGACAAATCTTTTTTAATCCTCGTTGTCATCTCAACTAAATCCAAACCTATTTGTATTAACCTTTGCTGACAGAGTCACATGATGGACATAATTTCTTGTAATTTACCAGCAGTAGATCTAACCTTTCTTCATCAAATATTCATAAAGGCATGATTCTCAATGATTTTCTGTCTCTTTTCATATTTACAGCTTGTTGTCTTCTTCCTTTTTACTATAATTTGAACACAATTGAAGTCAGATGGAATTAAAGTTAAATTGCTTTAGTGGCTACAGTACCTGAAAGCAAAGAATAACTAATTGAAATTTCTTACAAGTAGAGCTCTTGCTGTAGTCTGATGTGACTACATTAAACAGTCTGAATGTCCTTGCCTTTTGAGGGGGAAAAAAAGCAACTCAAATCAAATGGCATCAGTTCTTTTCACTTGCATAACTGTTTAAATAGTATGTGTGTCATCTGTCTGTATAAGAACACAGATGGCATTGCAGTTATATAGTTTTACTGGATCTTTGGACAATCTTTCTGAGTCGTGAAAAGAAATGCCATGGGGTTGTTTCCTTATTTAATTGTAAATGAGAATGACCATTGAACTCAAGTTAATTGTGATAGTATAAAACTGATATAAAGGGCTGAAGATAAATCAATGTGATTGAGGCAGAGTAGAACTGGTATGAGACTTGGACTATGCATCTTTTTCCATCTAAGGAGTTTAAATCTGAAATAATTATATACTAGCTGTGGAATGAGCACACTTCCCAGTGGCTCATTCACAGCTAGAATCCCACTGGATACTTTTTTTTTTTTAAATGAGGAAATTAGACTCCTTTAATGCAAACATTAGGTATAAGGGATAATATTAAATGGAAATTCATATACTTAAAGTATTGTAATGTGAGAAATTCTCAGGATTACTTTAGACTGATATATTTGAATTTGTAATTGTAGCATGCATTTTTTGCAGAGTGCTATGAACAGAAACTATGCCTGTGAGGAGCTCTAATAGAAACTTGGTATCACCATGCTCATTCTCTCAGAATAGATTGTGAATCAGCAGAAACAATATAAATTATTTAAAATAAGAACACCTTTAAAATGCAGTGCTTTTGAAGTAAGCATAAAATGCATAGGCTTTTTTTTTTTAATGCTGTGCTTTTTAAGTAAGCAAAAAATGTGATGCTTACTTTGTCTCCATCGCTTTGTTGTCCAATTCTGGGTGCACACCAGCCAGTAACTGAGCTGTTAGGACCTTGGTTAACATTTTTCAGGTATAGCTGTCATTCTTTTTGTGAGCAATCCCTACTGTCTAATGCGATGAGCTGCTGAGAGACATCAACTCCCATTTTCATCATTGAGAACTGAATGTTCAGCACCTTCGAGCATTAAATCTCTAGAGAACGCAGGATTCTAGCAGTGCCAGTGCCTAAGTAGTGAGATAGTGCTGCAAATTAATGAAGAAAACATCCTAAATATACATCTGTCATAACTTTTATTTTTCTGGAAGAGCAGAGAGGGGTTCCGTTGTTTGTGCCAGGTTCCTGTATGGTGATGATTAGATGAGGGTTACTGATGAAAAACACTTGTTTCTTTTCTCAACCCACTTGTCATCTATGAAGGAGAGGATGAAGAGGCATTAACTGACAGAGCACTTTCTGAACTTTGAGGGAAGTGTTTTAAATACATTTAATCACAGAATTACATTTCTGCAACTTTTGTAGGTATGCTAAGTACACCTATAATCTATTTCTTCTGCGTTTCAGCTTGCTTTTTTCTTTGCCTATGGCATCCTTGGTAGGTTTGGATTCTGATTTGAAAGTGCTTGGCCTGTTATTACCAAATTAGACAACTGAAAGGTGAGAGGAAGGAAGCAGTTGGTTGTAGGCTGATGGGAAGGCAGCTTGTCCAGTGGATTAGCCACCATGCAAAGATGAGTGAAGTTAATTCAGTTCTGGACTAGCTCAAGCAATGATTTCCCACGCATCGAGAGCACATTGTTGGGACACCAGAAGGGAAGTGTGAGGTCTTCAGATGGAGCAGTGATGAGGGCATAGAACATAGTTAAATATGCACTAGAAGCAGATGAGCTTACAGGTAAACACTATGTACTAAAACATATGCTTTTGTTACAACATGAGGTACTCATTTTAAATGGGGTGTATTTAAAGATAGATGTGGCAATTTTAAAGAATTTCTTAACTGAAACTAAATGAAATAATATTTTAAAAAAATACAAGGAAACTGTCTTGGAAATAGAACAAGTTATTAAAAAGGCATAGATAATTAAAGACATCGGTTGCTTCATTTAAACTTTGCAGAGAATTATAGTAAACAAAGTATATGACTTCAGTTATTCCAGCCTCAGTCAAAGAATAGGACTTTCTGTATCCATAGTAATAATGAACTTAAGGGGATTTCCCCCTACTAAATGAAATATATGCACGTATGAAGATTCATGTTGTAATTACTGATTCACAAAAATTAAACTTTTAAGTTACCAAAATAAAAAAAATCCACTCTTCCAGAATAATATCAAAGTGCACTTATTTGTATATAATTAGATAGTTAAAAATAATTGTATGGGACTTTAAATAAAACAATTTTATAGTAATTTGTAAACTGCATTTCCTTTCAGGTGACAGCTTTAAGTATTGCAGAGAAAATGTTTATAAACTCCAGAGGTAGTATAAATGGCATTTTCTGGCCTCTCCTAATACAGGTTCTCGTTGTCTGAACTCACAGCTCAGTTAGAGTGTGCCCATATTTGTAGAACTCTACTGACAAAATGATGGCAAAAATACCATATTTTTACTATGACCAACAGAAAGAAAATCACAGGACTTTTTATAGATTAATGACAAGCAAACATCATATTTTCAAAGGGCTTATGGCAAATACAGAAAGAAAATGTTGCTGTTCCTTCACTAGAACACAGAATGTAATAAAGAGAATCTGAAACCAAATATTTATGTGGAAGAAATGGTTACAATCTAGTTGGGTTTTTTCTCCGCTTTTCAATATCACCTTATTTTATGAGGTTCCCCAAGTCTACAAGTTTAACCTATTGATGCAGTGAAATGTTCTCCAAAGTTCTAATGCAGCTGGTTACTCAAACATAATAAAGATATTGAAGGAAACTGCTCTGACTTCTCATGCATTTCATATTATATATGTCATTTGTTTATTATAGTGAGCTGGTTATCTTTTAATAGGCCAAACAGCTTGTTCTTATGGGAATATGGTGGAGGATTGTGTACAGGGAAAACACACAGAGTTCATAATTCATGTGCATATTGAAGACATGGGTTTAAACTGTTTGTATTCCAAAGAGAGTGCTTAAAAGTGTCTGGCACATGGTTACAGCTCATCTCCAAGAAGACATACTTCCTGGAGATGATGTGTTCCTATCACCTGATTTATGGCAGTCAAAAGGAAAAAGACAGTTGAAAGCTACAATGCCAAAGTTACACTCTTCTTTAGCAGACACGAGTCCTGACGTACACTTCGTGTTTAGACTGTATTTAGGGAATTTGATTATCAATATAATTATAGTGCTTATGGTAATTCCAATAGACAGGAGTGAGCACTGTACGGTAATAGAAACTAAGTGCTTCAGACAAATCTCAGACACTTTAGCTCGTATAACTCGATCTAAAAAGCATGAATACCAAGTCAACAGCCTGCAGAGAAACCTGACTTGCCATCAATCCCTTGGCAAGGGCAAGAGGTTACTGGGACTAATCAGGATGCTCTTCTGGCTAGCCAGTGGCGCCTTACAGCTTCCCAAGAGACCTTGGTCCTGTAATGCACTGTAAAGGACTGACTTTCTCCATTAATAGTTTGTTTGTGAGAGATGGAAAGGTGACTTGTAATACAGCTGCTTTTTCCTGATTCTTCCATGATGACATTTTGAACAAGCAGATGACGTCCTTTGATTCAGTGTGACCTTGTATGTTTTGGTGATTCTGGGATGCTTTGAGAGAAGTGAAGCAAATGAAATTATAAACATGCTGTTTACTTACATTTTCATATCTTGGAAATTTTTCATAAATTACATCACAGATTGTAATATTAATTAAATCTATATGTGTGTATGTACCTTTTGCTCAATTCTCTGTTCGTTAAACCTAGGTATATTAGAAAGTTAGACTTATACCGGTCTATAACAAGTGAAAGAAAATAGAGACTATGGATGCTTCTGAAGGTTTTTATTCCCTGCATCAGGCTTTTTCTCTCTAGAGTTGTATTGGGTTCAAAGGCTAAGCTGATACTTTTGGGATTTTGACAGTAGAAATCTTCTGTCTTCTTTCATTCTCCTGGAATATCCATTCCAATTAGAATGTATGATTTTACAGCAAGGTGTATTACAAGGAATTTTTAAAGTCTTGCTCAAAGTAAGCTCGTTAAAGAATGGCTGTGTAAAAGTTGGAGCATACTTGTATTTAGGATTTTTATGTCAGCTGTTTTGACTTCTGTCACAAGCTACTAAATTTTATCTTTTTATCCCTGTGCTGGCTGTGTAACTGCATGGTTTCCAGGCAGGAATCTTTTCTTGATTTGAAGATGTCAGAAATGAAGAATATTCTGTTCCTTTAATAGTTTGTCCCAGTGTGTGATTGACTTCATTGTAAAAAACAGTCATACTTGAATTTCTGTGGGTTCTTTTTCAGCTTCCAGCTTTCTGTGCCAGAAAAGAGATCTCTTTCATACAAGATATTTTCCTTCACTCTATCAGTTTTAAATCTGATAAGTGAAGCAAATTGAGCTAATCATCATCACGTATATCCCACCTGTCTCCACAGTCTGCTCTCTTCAATGTACTTCTAAAAAGCTGGAAAGAAGGTTATTCCACATTACTCTTACATTTGTCTACATAGTGAAATACAGAAAAAGATCAGGTACTACACTGGAATTAATTTTGAGCCATCCAGGAAAATATTTACACTGTTTTCAGGTGCAGTGGTTTTGAGCACAAACTCATCCATTTTCTGGTCATCCTTCTCCCTGTCATTGGATATAGTTCTAGAACACATTTGGTCCTGACCATTATGTGACCTGGCACTGCGGAGTCCTGTCCATGTGTTTTTTAACCATATCAGTCTCTCTGCTATCTGCAAAAAATTGTAAGGTAGCTGAACTTTACCATTTACTTTCAGAATCCCGATGAAAATTTGACTAATACTGGCCACCATATTGGTCTCTGGAGGAATCCCTTATGAGGGTGACCATTCAGTAGTGATTCCACATTGATATTTATCCTTATGTTACTTGATAGCCACTACTTACTTGTGGTGTATGTTCTGTTGACATTCAGTGCTACTTGGGACAAAAAATCATTCACTGGCTAGTGTACATCAATTCATCCTATTCCTCCATAGGTTAGTAACTGAACTTGTCATCAGGAAGGATTTGTCCAAAAAGACTTATTTTTTTTCCAGAAAAAAAAAAAAATACTGATTGGCATGGTTTATATAGTCATATCATCTATCAAATGAACCCTGAACCAGCTTTTCTATTGCCTAATGATAGGCTCAGGGCCTGCACATGCCTAAGTCACTCCATTTCTTTTGTTATTATAATAGTACTCTAACAGTCTTTGTAATTTCCAGAATTCAAATCAACTTTAGTGGACCACAGAGCTCTTCAGTCTGTTTTAAGCTAGCATAGTGCCAGATGTTAACATCTCTAAGAGGGCTGGCTGTATGTAGAGATGGATACTGGGTTTTTTTGTGTGTGTTCCTGAGCAAGTTGCAAAAAAGATTGGTCTGAACACTGCTGAAAGTTTCCTGACACAGCCCTTGCTGAATTCTGCCAAGGGTTTGGTTTGGTTTTTTTTTTTTTACATTGGTAGAAGATGGCTTGATTCCTAAAATCCAGAAGCACCCTTCATTGTTTCTGAGTAAAAATACAAAAGCCAGACTGGCAAACAAAATTTTCTTAAGCCCTAAATTTTTCATAATCTAAAAGTGGTCTTTAGAAGGTATTCTAAACCTTCCAATTATACAAAGGTCACAAATATCTCTAGAAGATTGGTACCTGGTTTCAATTATAAGTCAAATGTAAATGAACAGTATTTTTCTAATATCTTGTAAGGAGGAAACAAGAATTTAAAAAAAAAAAGGGATGAGGTGCATGGAGCAGTCCTTAAGGACATGAAAAGAACCTATAGTTAGAGTGTGATCTCACCAGTGTTTCACCCTTACAACAGACAAGCCACCGCTAAGTAAACTGAACCTGGTAAAGTCATTAAGGCTTGGAAAAGGGAGATGAAATTGATATCTGCTAACACAGGGTAGCAAACCTAGGTCTGTCACTGGGCAGACAACAGTGTTCTATGTGCTCAATAGTGGTGACATGCTAGAAAAACTAAAGTGAAAGTGGAAAGGACAAACTCTGTAGGAGAAGGTCTAATGAAATGGGCTTTTTGTCTTGCTGAGGAATGTCATTAACTTCCCTAGATGCTCTTACTGGCACTTCAATAAACAGGAGAGTGAGTGAAATTTCCCTGTAGAACTGCACATATCTGAGAACATAAACTATAAAATTAATAACTCCTCAGGAGTACTTAAGAAAGGAAAAAAGAAGAAAGGACACCTCCTGTTTGTACCAAAAAGAGGAGGATTATGTAGCTATTGCCCAAACCATTAAATTTACATTAATTCTTTGTGATTAAGACAGGTTGGAATTAATAGCATTTCAGCAAAGAAAAAGGTGAACGCATACTTTTCATTCTAGATTAATACAATCACAATATTATGTGAAAAAGCAAACTAAGTAGGAGGGATTTTAGGTCTGTTGCCTGCTCAGGGAAGTAGCGTTTCTTGTAGCACGGGAGGAGAAGAAATTTCATCAGCAGTTCCTTGGAATGAATGACTAATGTAGCTCAGCTGGCAAGCAATAAACTAAGAAAAATGGAATCTGAAACACAATGTTCATAGACAAAATAAAACATAGGGAAGGCCAAGACCATCCACTTTTCATGAAGTTTAAATAACTGTTCTGTAGCAGACAAAGCGAAGGAGGAAGACAAAACAGTAGGTCTCCTGTGAGAGTCATGAAATGGATACTTTTCATGATGTACAGCTTGATTTCCTATGAATCTGCACAAAGTACAGAGAGCACCCAACAAGAGAAGGTTTCTGTTCCCGTGGGCTCAAGAAATTACACCATTCTCCACAAAATTTGAACCTGACAGTGTGGCTACTGTGTAGGTTACTTGGCAGAAACCCGTGGAAAGTGCCTAATGAATTAGAGAGGATGGGTCAGTGCAGTACAGAGACTAGAGATTAAAAGTGAGGATAAGGACTAGGGGATGGACATCATCATCTAGGGACCCTGCACGGTGAAGATTTTAAGCCAGAGCTGAACTTGAAATATATTTGAAAGTTCCACTGAGCTAAAGGAGATTTAAATATGTGACTATACGTTTTGCTCAAAGCTGATAGAAGACTGGATGAAGTCCTTAATAAACTAGTGTAAGGGGTCTTTGGAATTATGATGTGATGTTTTAATAGTAATTATACAACAGAATAACCTGAGAGTAGCATGGCAGGTTAATCAGCACAGTGGAAGTCGTCTTCTCTCATTAATAAAATTCAGGTTTTGTAGCCATTTTATAATAATTAGTCAAGAGAAACATAAATGTTTGAGAAAACTTGAACTGTGCCTTGCAAATACTAACAAAATAACTGCTCTTAAGGCATTGTCAACATATACTTTATTATCATTAGAGCATTCCCTATGGCGATAACTTTATCCAAGAAGAATTTCAGGAGTAGTTGCATTATCTACTGAAAAGCAATTTTTTTTTCTTTATATTGAGGCAAGATAGTTTTTCGAATAACTCTGGAGTTTACTCTGAAGGCCATTTCAGTCGTCCGTAGATCTTATGATATTATGTTACCTTCTTTCGTTTCAAATTCACAGCATAAGAAAGAAAAAGAATGACATAAATTGGATGTTAGAAGAGTTCTGAAGATAGACATCAGAAGAATTTAAGAGTAAGAAGAGAACTCAGCATTATTTGTTACTTTCCATTCTAAAGTAAAAAGAGAACAAAGCATCAAAGCATCAGTAGTCAGAGATAGCTCAAAGCCAGGGCTATATATTACAGCATATAAAACAAGTGAGTTGGCACTACCAAAAGGTCTTAAATCTTAGTCTGTGGTTTAAAGTCGTCGATATAGCAGTCAGAATGATTCTTTACACAGAAGATAATATGAAGAGCCATATGCATTTGTTGAAATAGTCATTTTAGGGTTTACCTACTGGTAGCATTTTGTTACTTACTTGGGTAAATAAGTCCTCATGATTCCTGACTAAGTCAGGAATTCTCTCAGGTGCTGAGAGAATTCAAGTCCACTGATAGAATGTCACAGATCAGGATCCTGCGCTTTCTTTAAGCACTCATGGAAATAATATTGGTTAAAGTAGGACAGGATCAGGTGCATGTAGTTTATGTGTGTTTAAATTGATTTAATGCAAACATATTCCATAAAGGAAAGTGTATGCCTGTCTAATAACTTCAAATAATTATTCAGTCTGTACAGGAAGATTAGTTGGTATTAATCATATCGCAGCATTATATTCACTGCAAAATAATCTTGAGGTATAGTGATACTGAACTTTCACACAGAATTTCTTCCCTTAATGCAGCTGAAAATAAGTAAAGAAATATGTTTATACACATTGTATTTGGACAATGGTAATTATTTACAAGTTAAAGTAGAAAGGGTTATTTAACATCTCTATATAATGTTTTCAGTTGTTTGAAATGCAAAGGATGAATACAAAAAATTATGAGGTCTTTTTTGGTAATCAGAAAGATTTACCCCACTTACAGAAGTAGAAAAGAAACATATTGAGGGTATTGTTGCCATATGAATTTTATTTGTACCTGGGTGTACTCTACCTAATTTCTCAGAACATCAAATCTATTTCTCTGTTATCACTGGAATTTTTTGGTGGTAGATTTTTGTAGCAATGTGTCCATAAAATGTCACTGAATAAAGCAGCACCCATGGAGAAATTAGGCGGTGATTGAAATGTGATTAGTTTGTGATTAGTTACATGAGGATTTCTTTTTTTTTTTTTAATTATTCCAAAACGTCTTTTTCCTCTTTTTGAGCCTCTCTGCCTTTCTTGTATCTGTCTTCTCATTTCCCTATTATGTTCCCTCCTGCTTCTGTTTGACCTCATGTTGACCTAAAGGAAACTGTGTTTTAGTCTATAGGATTGCATTGCTCTTATAGTATTAGCTCCAATATATGTTATAAACATTCTGGTTGCAGGCTACAACCGAGGTGCACAACAAGGCAATGTAGTTCTGCAGCACAATAAACCTTTTTTCATTGTTGTTCCCTAAGCCACATAGGAGTTCAAGGCCATGCCTCTTGATAGAAAATGTGGTGTGAGCTCCTTCTATTCTCCTGAATAAACTTATATCAACAAAGGAGTATTCTGTGCGAAATCATTGCAGAGTCCTTGTACATAGTTACTACAAATACCTACGATCTGTGGTTCCATTCTGCTCCCAAGTGCTGCCCCTTCTGTGTCGCCCTTGCTTTGGTCCCGATGGAAGCTTTGGGATTGTGAGGGTGGGTTGTATTAGCAGCTTGCAGGAGTGGCCCAGGAAGCACTTTGGGTTGGAAGGATTACAGCTCTGAAAAGCTGCTAAAAAGATATAGCCCATTTCTGTCCAGTCTGATTTAAAGATCAAGTAATATGGTTATTCTAAGTTGCATTCAGTCACATTTCTTTTGAGTTTGCTTTCCACAAATAACAAATAGGGATTTGTCATACAGTGGTTGAGTTTTATTAATGTGGAAAGTTGTCTTATGGAAAAATGCACATTCATCAAGGAAAACGTTTCAGCTTTCTGGCAGAAGGGCAGAGCCTGCAGACTCTGAAGTTCGTTGGAAAAGCCATTGCTTGCCACAACTGAGGGGACATTAAATGGAAGGGCCATCCTCCTGCAGTGTCATCTCAAACCACCATGTGTTTACATTTTTCCTTGGCTATATGACATCTGTACAAAAGGAGAAAGAAAGATGAAATGGAACAGTATATGATGCACTGTTAACCTTTTGGGTGGCATTCTTTTGGAAAATATGGCATCTTTCGAAAAATTTGCCACGTGCATGGCTCAGCCCCAAATCTTCCAGCAGCCTAGTGCTAGCAAGGGAGGGCATCTATAGCCCCCTGGGAAGCAGACTGGGGAGACTTCCTTTTCTCCTCTTTGTTGGTTTTTATTTCCATTTCCTTCTCCTCTCTTTTTCTCAGTCATTTAACGCCATTCTGCACAACAGAGGAGAGCATCTGGCCCCAAGTAAACACCCAATAAAATAAGTGGGGGAAGTTCACAGCTCCCTTGGTGCTATTGCGTCTGTCTGTCTGGTTGTGGACTCAACAAGATAACCATGCATCAATTTACATTGTCCAGGCTATCTTCACAACCAGAAGTGCTTGAAACCTTATTTTAATAGAAGCTTAGATTCTGGAGAATACTGTAAAATCTCTCCAAAGGCACCAAATCAGCAATTCCATCTGTGTTTCTGCAAATGTAGAGGAACAATGCCCCAGCTGATTATGCAAACAGAATGAAAATAGTTATTTTAAAAGTGCATAAAATCAATACTTTGGGGAAAACAAGTCAGCTGTGTTTATACTTGGTGGATAGCAGACATTTTGTTTCTTTGTCTGAAAAAATCATAGGAAAGCAAGGATTGCAAGTGAAATAAAACAGCCGATCATAGAGCGCAGCAGAGGGGACTGGAACATCAGATGCCTCAGCAAAGGCTTAGACCACTTTAGGTTCCTTTTGAGAGAGTATAAATTATATTGAGGTTGATATGTTTCTGTGTTGTTTGAAGTCCAAGCCAAATATTCTCAGCACATAGGGAATAACTCACATCCCGTTGCTGACTGTGAAAAGTATATAACTAAATCTGTGTCTGTGGTGCTGAAAATCTCCTCCTAAATGCTGTCTCTTTTGGACTGATGGGATTTTTTGCAACTATTGGTATGAAGGGATGTGTGTATAAATATGTATAAACATGCCTCTCATACAGTCGGGACGCATTACTTGTAAACATATTATTCTAAAAACAGGAAACAAAAGCATCTAAGAAACAGGGCTGAAAGGGAACAATTTGTAGACCTTCAGGTTAAATTGGATTAAACTTCATCTTTCGGCAAATGCCGTGTTATTTATTCAGTGCCTCTCTGGGGGATTTCCCTACCCCCTACACTTTATAGACAGTAGTGAAGTTTCTTAATTAAAAAATAAACCAAACATGGAATGGAGGCTGCCCCAGACAGATGTTCTCCTGTGGGAATAGGAGGTGCACTGATTTTCTCATGGACGGTTTCTAGGTCTGTTGGACAGAAAAGAGGCTTGTGCCCTCTACTAGGTATTCCCCTTTGGTAGGGTGGAGTTGGTGCACATGGTGAGGAAGGTCTGATAATCTCATCAGAAGTATCTTTTGGGTAGATTTCTTTTTACTAATTCACTCACAGCAGAGATTAATATAGAGAAAGGAGCTTCTTGTGTCCTCTTTTCTTCCATTCTTTCTACCCACAGCTGGAATGTTTCTGAGGTTTGGGTCTTTGTTTTACAATTCCCACTCTGTAGCTGAAGATACTGTCCAGCATCTTTATCCTTTCCCATAGTTTGTCAGCAAAATAGTTTAGAAAGAGTGAAATATTTTTTTTACAGATTTTAATATTGTAGCTTTAAAAAAATGAAGATTTGTTTTAATTTCTGTACAGTTAAGGCAAAGCAAAACATTCTTTAAAAATGATTTTGTGAGTTTTTACTGTATTTCTACAAATACATGTGAAACATGTTGGTGCACTACTTGAAAACTCTTTGCACTTGGGCTCCACCAGTCCTTTGATTGCTGTTATTTCAACATTTGGAGGGTATTAACAATTTAAGCTTTTCTTATCCTCTTGGGTCACTGACTGCAAATGTTGGTTCTGTAGTAAGGGCCAAGTGCATCAATGACACAAGTCATTATCCAATTTGAGATGAGCAGACAGGAAAGATCTTGTAACATGCCATTGTGTGTATTTATACTTGTGTGTTTCTGCAGCTGATACATGTTTTTTTCTTGAAATAAAATTTAACTGATACTGCCTCCATCCCTTCCTCAATCTGTTGTTCTGTTTTCAGGTTTCTTACCTCAAAACAAACTTATTTTGTCCCTTCTGTAAATGCAGTCCTGGTCTTAACCATTACTTATGGCTGGGCACACTCTAGTTACAGCACATGAAAGAACATCAGCAGTGACTTCATGTAAATGGGACAGACTCCTTGAGAATACACTGGGGACTGGATGTTCAAAAGCATGAAGCTCTGCTCTCTTTCTGTCTGGCCACTTCATTTTACTGCCTATTTGGGATCAGCGCTTCTGAAGTCTGGTTTGCAAAGTCAAATATTGACGTAATTTGTTTTGTTCTTAAAAAGCAGAGTAAACTTGAGAAGGTTTTAGTTCAGCAGAGCGACAGTAGGGACAAACATGGAACAAATTAAAAGAATAGTCTTTGCCAGGACTGACAATTTTCTGATTGGTTAATGAAAAAAGCTAAGAAAATCTCCAGTGTTGGCATGAAAAAATAGAATTTTGTTGGTGATAAAGAGAAAGCATTTGCACCCATAAGAAGGAAACGTCTTTCATATTATTATATTTAATTTTTTTCCCATCCTTTGTTTTTTTTTCAATAAACATTTTTTTTAGGGTACAAATTATGAAAGTGAATCCTAATGCCAAGTGAAGGATTTGTAAATTATTGCTTTGATAATGTTTTTTGTTATTATGCTTACTAGCTCATGTCTATTGTGAGTGGTTTCTGGAAAAGCATTTGGATTGAAATCTTGGCCTTGCTGAAATCGCTGCAAATGTCAACTTTTTCTTAAGTGTTGTCAGTTTTTAATTGTGATGCATTCAGCAGCAGGAGTAAATTTGTCCTACCTGGAAATGAGATACACTTTTTAGGAAAAACGAAAAATCAGGGTTAACTTATTTGAGTGCTTGTTCTCATGTATGCAATCTCATATTTTCTCTGTGGTCTGAGTAACAATTCAGATAGCTGAGAGCACACTGTGTGCTGTTGTATATGCTCTGGCAACTAAGAATGTCAGCTTGAGATGGCATGGGATAATCCTGACACTGAGATTAGAGTTACTACACATAGTTTGCATAATAATTTCCAGGCATAGGAAAGGCTTGAAGGACAAGGATGAAAAAACCCAAACCTGCAAGCAAAGCTCTATGTACCGGGTACCTGCACTATTAGGATTTATGTTCACATTGCAGAGCTCTGTGTTAGAACAGTAATAATCCATATTTGATCAGACCCAAATTTACAAAGTCATTGTGAATCTTAAGAATGGAAGATGCTGTCTGTAGAAGCTGCTACTGCCACTGTTACTCAGAGCAGCATCTGTGTTAGCTGAGTTGTGTCATTTAACCAGTGTCAGTATGGGTTTAATGAATGTGTTGTCTTGGTAGGGTGATACAAACACTGGTTTTACCTGAGCCATTGTTTTAAAGGATACTCTGAAGTTCTAAATAACAGCTCAGTAACACCTCTATTCTATCATGAATGGAGGGAGGAAATGACTCCCATATAAAACTGTCATTTCAGGAATGCAGGACTAAGCATGTATGGGTGGGTCTGTATTTTTGTATATGCAGAGCAGATATCCTGTCCCCTCTTTCTGACCGTATCAGGACATGGGGAGGATGGCCAGGCCCAAATTCCTTGACTTACCGTATGAATTTCCCAGTGATCTCCATTGATTTTTGAACTGCCAGATGTAGGCAACTGAATTAGTACCATCTAGGAAACAGGACTATTGGTATCATCTCCTCACTCTTAACACTTATGTGCAGTCTGAGCCACGAACTGACCCCTATTGATCTGATTTGACTGCACTTCTGTGGAGTAGACAAACAGTGCAATAGAATTCAGGGACCCTCATTCACAGTACCTTATTTAGGTTCCTAGGTAATAATTCTTATTTGCATTAATCACATTCATCAGCAGGACCTGAGACCACCTCCGGGCTTATATGCATTCCTGATCCTGACAAGGAAACAAAAAAGTATCTGCTCTGAAAAAAAGAATGTTTCAAGTACATTGATACTTAATAGTTGCAAAAGTTAACTGTTAGAAAGAAGGCTGTTTTTCCAATCAATGGCTCACGCATTACTGTAAAATATATTGATTAAAAACAAAGCATAATGTTAGTCATTTAGTCAGTAGAGTGATGCAATACTGAAATAAATTTTCCTTTGACTTTTGCATTAACCTTTTATTGACTGCTTGCATACTCATAATTAACACACACTTTAGCTAGCTTGGTAAATTTGAGCATCGTGATCAGTGTCCTCTAATGTAGCTGACGCCCCGATCATCAAAATGTCAGTGCGGCCCAGGGGACCATCACCAGGCAACTGTCAGTCTCAGTGGCTGTACACCTGCCTGTGGTGGCTTCCAAGGGAAAGTGTCATCTGCTGTCATACAAAGTCGTGCAGCCATACAAGTCTTTGCCAAGACTTGGTTGAACTAATACTCAGCTCTTGGTAAATATTAATGAGCAAAGTCTGTTTGGCAGAAATAGACAAAAAGGGGATCAAAATCAGTGAAGTTTACAGGGGAGAGGTAAACTCCTCTTTACAGTGAGAATGTGTACTGCAGCAGTGACGAATTGTTCCTTAAAAATTGGCTTTTTTAATTGAAACTGGCCCAGGTCTTGATTGTTTTAACAAGAAAGTAGGGACCGTGGAGTTTTGTGCACTCTGCCTATCTTAAGACAAATCATCCTTTCTGTAAGTGAGCTGAAGTTTCTTGGTGAACGTGTATTATCAAGATATTGGAGGTAAATTGCACTGAACTATATCATGGCAGTTTTCCTGTTCTGCTGCAAATAAGGTATGAAAGGTGCCTCATCTGTTTTGTATCTCAGCATATATTGTTTCCACTCTTAATACATTTTGTGTATACAATAGACACAGATTAGATCTATTCTCTTTTAGAGGTTTGACTTTATTAGCTCAAATAATTTTTAATTGCTATATAATACTTTTGTTAACATAATATTATAAATCTTGGTGCTTTTGCAGTACCACTGTACTTCAGTGTTGGCAGTGTTTCCCACATTGAACCTCATAAATTGTCGTTTATCTGGGAAAAGATAGAATTTCTGTTTACCCTGAGTTATCAATGCTAACTTAGGTTAGCCGTCTTCTTCCAGGTACAAAGGAATTTGAAATTATCATGCCTGGTTGTTGAAGTGCCTTGGATTGTTCTGCTTCAGTTAAAAATGCTGCTATCCTTTTGCAGGATCTTCTCAGCTACAAATTAGAGACCATTGTAGGAACAATTTTTCCCACAGAAATTCGTTAAAATCAGTACTATTGTATTCATCTAGAAAGGACTGATCTTTCACCTGAGCTCTGAGTCAGAGAGAACATATTTGGGTGAATGCATCCAAGCTTGTGGGTGCCATTCAGGTGAACTGCTGAAGGAACTGCTGGTGCAGTGATGACTGCTTGGAACCTAGCCCCATATCTTCAAACATGAGCAACTTGAATCAGACTTGACTTTGATGTCAGTGGATCCAGCACAGGGATTGTAATTTTGTTCATAAAAGGTGACTCACAAAATGTAAATATGTAGGATTTGCTGCTGTCTTGCTAGTGGTAGAAAGCAAAGCAATAGAAATCATGGTCCAAAAGACAAAGGAGTTATGGGATTGCAGAACTTGGAATACTATGTCACTGCTTTCCCTTTTTTTACACTTTTGCAGTACACTGATGCATTTCTGTCATCACACGTTTCCATTCCTCTAATCCATCACGTGGAGTATGATACAGCTAAAACTTCCCAAGGGCATGAGTGCTTGGAAGTTGAGGCACACAGTTGTGGGGTGACCTTTCAGAGATGATGATGATGCTGGTAAGAAAAGTAGAGAAGGAAAAGTAGCAACTAGAATAGTTGATCATGGGCTGTCTAGTCACAGCTTCACTGTGTCTGCTGCCACGTTTACAGCAGCACAAGTGTCCTGACCCCAAGTGTGAGGGATCAATCTGTTTGCGTAAGAGCACAAGGTAAAAAAGGGCTCTAAATGGTGAAGAAGCTAAAAGTTGGTATGTTTTTCTGCTCAGTGAGAACTGTGCTGTTAATGGCAAATGTGTATGAGAGAGAATTTTTATTATTGTTATTATTTTTATTATAAGTTGTTTTGCAGACCACATAACTCGCCTGCAGTATTTACTGACTGAGCTTGATTTGTCACCTGCAGTAATCTCGACGTGGTTAATTTGTCCACTTTTAGACTGAAATGCTTAAACTGGAATATCTTATACTATCCAGCAAATTGAGCATGTTATTTTGTGCCAAGACAGAAAATAAAGCAAGATTTTAAAAGCCTTATAGAGTTATGCTGTAATTAGTTTCAGCTTCCCTTGCATATTAATTTTCTCCTATTCCTTTATATAATTTGGAAAAAGTCTTCAGAACATGATGGCACAATCAGTTAAATACCTCTCAGAACTCATACACTAAACTGCATTTGCTCTAACAACTATTATAAACCAGCCAGCAAAACAAATCCTCTGTTATTTTGTACAGTGCAGCTTATCAATGCAAACAGTTTAATATTTATGCTAAGAGGATTGTCACAAGTAGCTTCTGTTCCTTTAATTCTTGTTTTAAATAAATAATGAGAACATTTAAACACATTACTCTTCCCAGGGCCCTGAGGTCGGCTAATCTTATTATTTATGAAGTGATGTGCTACATAATAGTACTTAGTGCATGTTAACAGATGCCATTATCAGGGGCTGATGTGGAGAGCTGAAGATATATTGGAATGTTATGTGTTAATACTGTCCTTGTAGTGTAATGTACGATGGATTGAGTGCCCAGGATGCTGGTGCAGCAATTAACCACACACCAACATGGGTGGAAAGCTGAAGTATGTTTTCTCATGGGGATTACACTGCCATTAATAATTCCCAAGAGAAGAAGACATCTTTCATTTGGAAGCAGTCTCTTCCAGAGGGCTGACGGTGTAGACAAGGAATTGGCAGGTGTCAATATTTTTAGAGTTCATTTTGCATAGATGAAAGACATGTACAATGTTTAAAACAACTTTAAAATTGTTGCAAGGGTTGCATGCTTTATAGAAGAACTTTTAAAAACATCTTGCAAAAGTTTATGTCTACAATGTGTTTATCTCTTTGAAGACCTACATAGACCTACAGTATATACCAAAATTATGGTAATACTTAACATTTTTCTTTGTCTTGCCCCATTGCAAACATTAACTAATTAGCAACATGCAAATTGTTGGAGGGGAGGGGAAAAATCCTTGAACTGTGATCATTTTTTTTGATGCAGCATCATGTATTACAGCCTGATCTTCAGAGATGTGATGGTTGCCACTTGCAAAACTTTCCTCTGCAGGCTGCAGTTCAGTTGAATATTATAATTATACCTCAGTAGTATTGATGAATAATCCATTTAATAAAAAAAAACTGTAATTTAAACTTTTTCTCCAGGGAATAACATACACTAACCTCTTAATTTAATTTTATTGAAGTTTTGCCCACCTATTCATCATTAGAAGTTGTTATTAACCTCCATTTCCATTTATCTTCATAGAATTTTCTCTTTTATATTGCCTTTTTCAGAGCTAAGCAGGTTGATACATTTGTAAATCTCCAGAATCTACAAAGCTAGTCTGGCTTCTTTAATGTTGTTTAATCTATCCCCCCTGACCTTAATGCAGTAAATTCAGTTTAATCTTTCTCAATAATCTAGTAATACATTGGAAACCGGCAAACATTTAAATCTGATAATGGTTTAATCACATACTTTAAATAACAGCTGAGATAATGAAAAAATAATTCACTGTATAAAGGTACACTAACTGAGTTTTCTCTGTGATTGGCTTTTTGAGAAATCCCTATAGAAAATACAAAGCCTACAACAGAAATCAGCTTTGCTGGAAATGAACAATCCATTTGGTCCGAAGATGCAGTATTTCTTTTTTAGTATCATCTTTCTCTTTAAATTAATGCACAAATATTTCCTTGCTGAGTATTCGGTTTCTTGATACGGTTTTACTTAAGTAGTTCATCTGCTTACCTTTCTTTTCAGATGCCAGTCAGAAGCAGCAGAGAGCTTGCCAGAAGACCAAAAACCAGAATGCCATCCCTTCTGGACAGATGATGAATGTAATATGCCTCTGCCATATGATCTTGAAGAAGTAATTGCTGATCTACAAAACCTTGTTCAGTGGGTGGAATAGCAAGTGACCTTCCAGCCCAGAATTATTGATGCTTATCATTTGGAGAGAAGCCCTTTAGTTTAACATAAATCTTTTCAGCTTTATGAATCCTTGATCATTTGTTATTTCATATGTCAGTGCAGATTTTACAAGTCTTCACAAAGTACCTCCATTACTGTCTCATAAGAAAAAAGAACAGGCCCCAAATCTACAGAAATGTGTGGCTTTTAGGACCTGAGGTCCAGAACACGAGCCTCAGTTCTTTTCTCCTCCAGTCTAATTCCCATTGACCCTACAGCCCATGGGATATCCATGTTTCCACAAGTTCCCCTGGCTTGTAAATTTCAGTTTCTGTGAGTGCCTAGAGATGCCTTTGGCTTGGCAGGTTAGAGCAACAGGAGACATAGCTCACCTCTGTGAGAAAGCAGAATCCATGGTCTGGGCATTGTAATGAGAGGCCAGCTTGGAGTGAGCCTGCTGGAGGTCTTCAGAATAGAGCTGTGACTTCTTCACTAACATAGACAGGCGTGCAGGAGATGATGGAGAATGTCCTTTATGCAGCGCCTCCTTGTTAGAGCATTTTTTTCAGATGGTGAAATCTGGAGGAGCATCCTGACATAGGTCCCAAGACTGACTTGATGATTTTTGTCATGGCAATTGAGTAGTACTGGAAGAGGTTTGTGATGGGAAGCTATACCTTCTTGGCTCCCCGGAACTCAGAATTCAGCTCCTAACCATCACTTGGTTTCTGCATGTTGTGAATCCTATTCCAAAACCAGGTTTCCCAGTGCATCATCTAAAGAGCTGATGGACCTAAGTAAGGATTTCTATTTGGGGTGCCAGGTCCCCTGACAAATTAGATTCAGGTTGTGTGATACTGGACGTTGCAGCATCTGTGTTGGATCTAGTGAGATCTATGAGAACAAAACCAGAAGACCATAAGGAATGAAGCTCTTTAGGATATGTTTTATAGTGACATGATATAAAAGGAACAGTCCTGTGTTGGACAATACAGGGCACTTCTGAATGAGAGGGTGATTTTTCATTTGATTAAGTTGCTATTTTAACTTGAGCTGGTGCATGCCTTTTCCTTTGCCATGAAAAGCAAAAGAAAATCATATTGTGGTGGAACAGCACTGTTACCACTACAAAAGAAAGCAGTAAGACTCAGAGCTTGACGTTACCATCAAGTAATGAATACAGCTCCTGTGCTAATGGTCTGTTTAAAATGATGGTTGAGGCCAGGCATACCCAGAGCGTACCAGTATTCTGCTTTGGCAAAGTGCTCAGTGTGCACGTCAGCCTTGTGCTGCCAAAAATTGTACTTTTGACAGCATAACATATGCCAGACCTCCCTGGAGCTAAAGAAGCTGTGCCAGCAAAAATTCAGTTTTAGTGGTATAAAACTGGGTCGGCACCTACCAGCTTTTGCCAGGAAAATTATATCAAGTAGAGATTGTACCTCATAACACCTCTGACATAGCTATGCCAGCAAAAGTATAAAGACCTGCCTTGAACGTTTTCATTGTAGTTCCAGACTTCTGCAAAAACTGTTAGCCACCCTGTAGAATGTGGAGACTCTCTGAAGAATAAATTATTATTCAACGTAGGTCCGGTTATATTGTAAAGTTGATCCATAAATTTATCTATTATCTCTCGTGCTACAGATTTTTTAACATTTTGAAAAAAAACATGTTACGGGCATAGCCCTTTCTTTCCTGCACTAAAATGTGCAAATTTTCATGGGCAAATAGCATATATTTGGATTAATGCCACAGTAAACACTGCTTGCTTTGGAGACCACTTAGACCAAAGCTAGGAATTCTGCTTTTGAAAAGTCAGTTCTCACAGAAAGAGGTATTACCTTGGAAATGAGCAAGATGACTTCAAACAAGTTAATGATGTAACTCTGTTAATACAGCATTTCAGAGGATTGTTTGTTTCTTTATGCTGTTACTTTATCGTTATTTTGTATTTAATTAAGCGCTGCTAGAAACCATGGGGATCACAATATCGAAATGAATCTGACAGCCATAAAGGGTAGAGAAGGCACATCAGTGTTTCAGTTTTTAGCTGAAGTGGAGGCATAGCGATTAAAAAATGATTGGCAAATAATTATTTCCAGCAGTAGTGGAAAGGAAAAGCCCACTGGTTTGTTTGATTTTTTTTTTCTTGTCTTAGGAGACTCCTGGCAGCAATAATAGAATTGTCTATGCTGAAGATTTAAGCTAGTGAATTAGCTGAACTAGTACTAGCTGCAGTGCAGTCAGGTAGGACTCATTTAAGCCATGGATGGCAATGACATAGACAAATGAACACCTTTGGAATGGATAAGACCTAAGATTCACTGGCGAAATACCAATAGTCAGGTGGTTAAAGAGGATTAATGCTCTGTGTTGCATTCCAGTTTCACGTCATCTAAATCAGTGGAACTTGACTGAGTTCAGCTCAAATACAGAACTATAAGATTTCATATCTCCAAAGCCCACAGGAGTTGGTAGCAAAGACATGAGTAAGGTTGATGAAGCTGTTTGAAGCATGTAGTAGTGCCAAAGGGCACCCCAAACCAGCATGGTTAAAGGTAAATACATATTTTTTAAAATGAGATATCAAGTGTAAATTATTGCTGTGTTTGGATTACATTAAAAGCAGACAAATACTTCTGAGTTTATTTTATTAAAATAGTATAAATTGGCTCGTGTTGCAATGATATTGTAGCAATACATTTATAATCCAGCATTAGATAACGTGTTTCCATTAAGGATGAGCTGAAAGACACGGCCTCAAATGGATGTTCTGTGTATAGCAACTGTTTGCCAAGTCTGGATGCTCTAGAGGCATGAGGACCAAGGTCATTTTTTTTCAAGGAAGAGGTAAGAGCATAAATCAGCTTCTAACATTACATTCAGTGATTCTTCTTAAATGGTGAAGTTCACAAGTTTGCTTACATTTACTTTTCATCGGCCATGAAAGAATTAAGGTAGAATAGTTCACTTGCACGTGTACGTCAGGCTAAATGGATTACAGAAGATACAGATCTGTTTGCCTGTCTGCACTTGCCTTTAGACAATATTAATCAATTTTACAAAAGCTACTGACTAAACATAGAACCAATACAAATGAAATGCTTGAGGCAAGGGCTTTTTTTAAAAAATCTGATAGAGTTGGTTTTACACTGATAGAAAGAAAATGTTGGCAGAAAATGGAAAACTTCTGTTGTTTCTCTAATTTGGGGGATAAAAGGTAAAGGCCATTTTTAAGTCTTCGACAGAAAACTGCTGTGTTATGTAATGTAATTAGAAATATTTTTTATAATGCTTTATTCATATCTCTGTATGTGAAAATGCTTTATCCTGTAGGTCTTTTCTTCTTTTTTAAAAGGTTATGTAAATAAAAAATATTGATCTCTATACAGTAGATTTTAAAGGCATCATGCTTATGCTCTGAGCTTTGTAGCAGATTCTGATTATCAAGAGTGTAAATAAGAATGCCAGGAATAATCACTGACAGGGAAGTGTCTGGGGTGGGTCACATGCAACATAGCAAATATCCAAATCAATTGTCCTCTTATCACTGGCTGTAGATTTAGTTTCACTGGTAATGATGCAAGATGCAGCTTAAAATTATGCTGGACTTCATGCTGTGGGACAGATTCAGGGACTCCAGTGCAATAACAGGAAAAAAAGAAATGAAAAGAATATTAAAATGCATCATGAAAGATGGCTAAAATATCGTAGTCTGTTAAGAGGGTGTGTTGCTCCTTTCTGTTATTGTAGTGCCATTCCATTAGCCCTTGTCACGCAGTGGAATTTGGGCTACTGTCACAGAGATTAAACTGGCCAAGGAGCTGGTGTCTAAGTGGGAGGAGGGGAAGAGAGATGAGATGCACATGAGAAGTGAGGGATGTGCTTTCTCAAGGCCACAACTTTATTGACTGAACTCATATGGGAGTCATTGAGTAGTAACTTGTACAGTGCAGGTCAGGATCTCTTCCTTAATTGTTACCACTTGGTGCAAAGTTAATGTTGGCTCCTTAACCCCCCTCCTGGCCCCTAACAGCTGGTCCTCAGCTTTTTGCTAGGAGCTGACCGCTGTCTTCTTGCACCAAGGTTACAGGTTTGGGAGGGTGGTTGCCACTGTAGCAGCAGGCATGAGAAACCCTGATCCCCAGCTTCATCCTCCACTTCTGTCCTACTGCACCTCCATGGACTAAGTAACTCCTCCACTCAACATCTGTTTCCCGTTTGAGATTCAAAGTGCTGCAGCTCATCTTCTGAACTATCCCACCAGGATGGTGAGCTGCTCTGGGGAAGGGTCAGACAAACAAACAGAATGATGTTCACAGGGAAGTTCCTTTGTCAAAAAACAAGACAACCACTGCCCTCCCCACAGCAGAATGAAGAGTTCAGCCCTACACTAATCTAGCATTAGAAGGTGGGAGCTCTTAAGCAGTGGTGGAAGACTCTGACAAAACCACCAATATTCAGTGTTTCTGAGGACTCCCAACCTGCCCAGTTCTAGCTGTCGTGTCACCCCACCGGTAAGGGCAGAGGCAACCCTGAGCAGAACCACTGAAAGAACCATCTCTTCCAGACTAAACTGAGACTCATCACCTTCAGTGTGGCTGGGCTTGCACCTCAATTTACATTCATCCGTCTTCTTCACCTTAGCTATGGGGCATTCACTGAACAAGAGAAGATATTTTATACAGTTGCAAAAAGACTGCACTTATTAAGGCTGCAGACCTGGCTGAATAACATCAAATAATAAATAACTGATAAAATCATTATATTAAAATGCTGATGCTTTGGTGTGAACCCTTCACACATGATATGAAAACTATGGTTTATCTTCTTGTTTCTTTGGAGATAACATTCATAATTCACATGCCAGAAAAGGACGTGCTGTGCTGTGGTTCACATCCACTAATACTCCACTAGTATTACAGTGCTTGGCCGTGATGAATCAGAATTTGGTCACAGAAGTTGTTTTCCTCCCCCTCCATATCATCAAATACTTGTTTTCATGCCAACACATCTTGATCTGATTAGTCCCCTTGATTAGAGGCTAAAGTAAAAAGTCAGGTGTATAGGATTCCCATTATCCTCTATTTCAGTGCTTCTAAGAACAGGTCAGATAGAGTTATTTCAGTGGAAAATGTGATCAACTTCTGTTTACCATTAACCTTCAGTTTTCTTTTCTTCAAATCAAATCAGGGCTTGGTAGGCAGTTATTTTCATACATGTCCCTTGATCAGTGGAACAATCTGTCAAGAGCCATTAAAGCCTCTATTAGGTTGAATTGAATTCAAAGCTAAACTATCCAATCATTTAAAGGTCTGTGATGATTGTTTTTAGTATAGTATACATTGATTTCACTCTCTGAGAGGTAACATAACTTTGAAACTAAGCATGTATGACTAGGGCTTTTTGCTGTCCAGCATGTCCTGAGGAGCTTGGTTTCTTGCAGAAGATTAATGTCTACATAAAAAAGGGGAAAAAAAAAAAAAAACCAGATGCAGTGAAATCACCTGTATATTCTCAGAAGCCTTTCCTCCATTTTTCCCCATTTCATTCTATTCATCAGGGTGTAACATATATGGAATAGGAAGAAATCTTCCAAAGTCATTTGGTCAAAAGCTTGACTGAAAAATTTAACATCTAGTTATAGGAATATTTTAAAGTGGCTTTTTAGCTTAAGATCTCAGGATGCTTTACACAGAGAAACTGAGGCAGAGGTCAAAAGTGCAGCTGGGTTCTGACTGCTAACACTGGAACAGAGCATATGTAACCCTCCTCCATCACTGGCATGTCTTGATTACTTCCAGTTAATCAACTCAGTTTAGAGATTAAAGATGCTTTTGTAGAACATTTTTTTCCTGCGAAGATGTATCTGAAAGAGAGCTGGAATCTGTCCTCCTCATGTCATATTTAACTATTATTTAATTGCATAGTATACAATAACACTTCTCCTGTAACTTAGATCTTTCTGACCTAATTCTTAACCAAACTTTCCAGTGAATCTTTTAGTTATGTTCCAATCCCTGAGCTCTCAATGGGAAAGGCAGATTTTATTTGAGCTATTAAATTTTTCCATGGAGAATATGCAGATGTGTAGAATAGAATAGAATAGAATAGAATAGAATAGAATAGAATAGAATAGAATCCACACTCCTTTAGCTCTATTTTAAGTTTGTCCACTGCACACCCCACAAGGTGGTATAGTTGTTGTACTCCGAAAGTCTTGAGAAAATCCTCTGTGGGTATCTGGGTGCTGTTTGTCAAGGTGAAGATGCATTTCTGGGACAAACTGGAATGCTGCTTATGCACCTGTTAGCACTTTTGTCTGGTAACTATTTGGTAGTCTGGTAGTACTTTACTGAGAGCACTACTTTTCTAGTTATTTTGATGAACATTGTAATAATTTATTACCCAAACATTATCAAAGCATTCCACAATTATTTCACTGCTGTTCTTTCTCTTCTATCCACCGATGCCCTTTGTTTCCCTTTTGTCTCATTTTTAACAGTAAGGTTATTAACAAGTTGTGTTCTTTGATAGACTGACGTGACTTTAAAGTGAGAAAACTTTAAAACTATGTATCAGATAGAATTCTCAACTGCATTTCTTTCAAATCAATTTATTAGGATATTTTTGCTCCTTGCTTATTTGGAACTGCTACATGTAATTTTACTAAGGACTGTTAATGTAATGCTGCAAGATACATGGTAGTATTTAAGTTTGTGGTAAATTTGCTGAGTTGCCGACATTTATAAACCAAACCACTTAAATAATCTGTCTATCAGCTGTCCTCCTGGAGGTGTTAAGTCTCTTCAATACCTCATTGCAGTGCATGGAAGAAAAGGAGTGTATTTTTCATACCATCAAACTTCAAGTACCTATGTGAGAAAATTAATTTCTACATGCTGAATAGTGAGAGGTGAGCTTCTTCAAAGCAGCAAACTGAAAAATGCTCTGAATCTACTCTCTGATGGCTCATCTCTCTCCACCTGAACGGTATTGCAAGTTCAAGTAAGGTGGCATGGTTATCTTCTTCTGCTTGTGCTCACAGTTTAATAATGGAAAATGGATAAAAGAGTTAATGGGAAATTTGTTGTTATTCTTTAAATTGATAGAATTAAATTCTGGTTATACTGCAAATCTTCTAGTAAGGAAGGTAAATTACTTTCTGTTACTTTGATAAGACTCATACTGTAAATGGACATGACTGACTTCTACTCCCTGTAATGTGTTTCCTTCAGCAAAAATATATGGCTCTACTACTAGGTTTAGAAGATATTCGTATGGCTGTGCAACCTTACACTTCCCATATTTGACACAAACTCTTACATGATGTGACTGGTAGGTACTCAGCGCCTACCAGCACTGCATCGACATGTTTGAGTGTATAAACTGTTGCAGCTGAGTTTGCAATTTAAAACATACATAGTCATGATACACAAGGCAAAAGACACAGAAATGTGTCTTGCACACAGAGTAAAAGGTGGTGAGGTTTTGTGATGTGTGTTGTTTCTAGGGATCTTACAGTTTTATCTCCCACTCACAGCAAACTTTGTGGAGGGTTCTGCTGTGTGAAAGTGATAGTTAACATCGGTTGTCTCCATCTCAGGGCTGTGAGTGTTCTGACGTCCAGGCTACCCCAGATTCTGGTCACAGAGCAGGGCAAGGACCGGTACTGCATATTTCCTTTGGTACTCTGAAGAATGTCATTGAGGAGTAGAGGAGAATGATTTGGTGTGCACTTGCCCATGTCATTTGCCATGAGATGCACTGCGGTGTTCTGTGTTACTTGGTGTTCCCTTGATGCCAAAGGCTGTGTGCCCAAGTTACTCTGCGTTACTAGACTCCAGCCAAGAGGTGACAAAACCAAGAAAAACAAACTGAATCCATCTTTGCCAGGATAGAATGAAGTCTCCAGGCCAAAAGAGTGTTATTCACAGATACTCCAGCTTAGAGTCAGCAAGGTTGTAATGAGGTAAGTAATTTGATTTCTTAGCCTGGAACATTATTTTCTTGGCGTTAGAAAAAGTTTAATTAATTTAACCAAAATCAGTATATGGGCAACTGGATGGAGGCCAATCTTATTCTGAAATATTTCATACAATGCATTGTAACATATATTAGATGTATCTAGAAAGACCAAGATGGGCATCCCTGGGATGTGGAGTCCCTTAAGCTGTTCCTTCTTTTGTGGTTTTCTCAGAGCCAAAGATTCCCTAGATTTTTCTGTTCCTTAACTTTTCATTAAAATGGCTAAAACACATGGCAGTAGTGACCTTTCAAAAAAAGATACAACCCTCAGGAGGGCTTTTCTGGAGGGCTACAAGCACAAGGAGATATTACGCCACTCAAGAGTAGGCATCTTCTGGGGGGGTTAAGTCACTCTTCCAGTCTCTGCAGTCAAGAGCAGCTTGTCTTAAATGAGGCACAGGCTAATCAGGATGCATTTCTTGTTGAATTTTGAATTTTGCCCTAATTCCATCCTTGCTATAGAAAAATTTCTCATGAGGACCTAAATTCTCTTTGGGGAGAGGGACCTGTAGTTGTCCTTTTCATCATAAATATTCTAGCACCCTGTTACATACAGTTATCACCCACACAGAAGAGTTTCACAAAAGCTACGTGCCATGCTATAGTTAAAAGATATTCTTTCAATGATGACTTCATTTCTGAACTAAAAGGTCTCATTGCTGGAGTTGCAGGAGTGCAATTTATCTGTCAGCCAGAGTGTCTTTATTTTCCAGCCATACAGTCATAACTACAAGTCGTTTTTACTAAATGTTTTCTAAAGTGCTAACTTTTTTATTCTGGGATTGTTCAAATTAAAGAACCATCATCTCAAAACAGAAGAATCAGACTGAGTTTGTAAATAGGGAAAAAGGAGCAGAGAAAGTTTGTATCACTCTGTGTACTTGCTTTTTCAGTGGGAGAAGAGTACAGTTTTAGAGTTTGTGACTGGATCATCTTGTACTACTCTTTCTCATACTACTAAAGATAGCATACATGCAAGTTTTTGTCTGATTTATTTGATACCCTCTTTGCACAATTATATTTTGTTTCAGCAGATGCGTGTGAAACTGGTACATAAGTATCACTAAGATTTTAGAGGTAAAAGCACTTCATAAATTAGCCCTCTTCATTATTCTATTCCTAGTTGCATCTTAATTTTTAAGGTGAAAATAAAGAGCACTCTTTTGTAAGCCTTCATATTTTCTATTTACAAGGATTTTACTAGCATCTAATTAATTCAATGACCTCTAATAACAGGAGGAAGTGAAATCCTGCCTAGCAAATTCATAGCTTTACAATTTATCTTGTGGCTTTATGGCATTTCAAACTGTAGGAATGTAAAGGCTGTTTAAGGAACTGTTGCTGGGTTCAACCAGCTGCAGAAACTGCTAAGTTATTTTTGTTTCTCTTTTATTGCTTAACCTCTGGGGCCTAACTCTGGGCTACCTGATAAAGCAGTCATTCAGGAACTTTAAACTGTACAAGCTTTGACTTGATAGACATAGAACAAGGTCTTGTATTAAACATACATTTTAAAAACATAATTTCAAATGTGGAAATTGATTGTGGCTTGACCTACTTATTTTGAAGAGCTCGCTGTTCCTTACTTTCTTTGCTTTGCTGATATTATTAGATCTATTGTTCTTTTACCAGAACTCCCAGCTGATAGAAGGAAAATCAATGTAGTGCAAAGCTAGTTGGGCAACAGCACTTTCATTGGAGTCAGGGCCACAATTAACTAAGTAAGACTAAGTTATGACATTTCCACTTTTAAAGGTTACAAATGCTTGTATTATGCAGCTCCTGGTCTTCTCAGAGGGCCAGAATCAAACAGGCATGAAGCAAGCTGGCAACAGGGAAGTCTTTTAAACTAATTCCATTACACACTAATTTTTAGAATATGCCAATATAAGAATTATAAATAATGCAAAATTTCTTTCCAATGTTAATTTTTTAACAAAATGTATGTCCAAAGTAACACTTCTCAGGATTTCTTATTTATCTGCATACCCTTGTGTTCACTCTTTCCGGTCACCTGTTGTACACACCCATCTCTCAGCTGCCTACTGCAACGTGCATTTGGCACGTGCCCCTGTGGTACAGAGCAGGGTGCAAAGGGATCTCTGAGGATGCATCCCTTCTAGACACCGTAGCCTGAGCTAGCTCATCTTGGATTGAGGATGCTCAGAGGTCTGTAGTTCAAACACACGTCTGCCCAGCTAATGGGGTCAAAACATCTTCTCCCAATAGTGGATTGGTTCTCTCTCAGGTAAGGTGCCTCTAAGAGAAATTGAGAGGAGATCCATCCTTTAAATAAGATTTGATGCAGCTCAGGAGAATGAGAATTACATCTTTTACTAACACTATTCCTAAGGCAAAGTCATGCTTTGTAGGAAATGGGATGATGGAGTGCCCAGGGAGCTTTTTTAGTATAGTGACTAGTAGATATGCCCATGCAATGGAAAAGGTCTGTGAGAGAGAAAATGAAGCTCACATAAGTGGCTCTAGTGTTGGAGATGGTGAGAAGTGTCCCTGTGTGAGTCACCTTGATAAAGTTTGAGTTATTTTCTTCTTGTGCTAGTGCAGCTGGTGATGGCAACAGATATTTTTGTCCAGTAGGTGAAAACCACAAGAGCTACCCCTGAGGTTAAAACATATAGCTCCTTGTTAATAGCTAATGAACAGGAAGAGAAAAATCTCTCCAACTACACACGTGAAAATTTGCATTCTGTGGCCAGGGAAGGAGTTAAATGTGCAGTGCTCTAGTGTGGGCATAAAATGGTTACAAAGAGCTGCATAAGCAGATGGATGTGCCTGTGGCTCTTTGGCCCCTCAGAACCCCAGAAGAGAACAAAAAGGGGCTGACCTGAAAGCAATCACAGGCTGGGATTTTAACATACCTGTAGAATAGCCCTGCCTCTGCCAGCCTGCTATTTCCTCTGCTGCTTGTGTTTAACAGTTCCATGACATAAATCCTCGATTCCTTTTAGTATTGCTGGGGGTAAATAGTACTGAAGCAATAGTGTTTGCCTACCCCAGGCAACCCTTTCACTTCCCCCAGTAACCGTCTGAGCAGTGCATGGCAGTTACTGAAATGGCTGTGGCATTCCTTCCTAATTCTTATGTACTGTACATACCTTTCAGAGCCTCACGGGGTTAAAAGATGAAAGAATACAAGCTCCTGTAGTGTGAATATATCCCAGTGTTAAGGAGCAATGAATATACATTTCCTAAAAAGTACTGCAGTAGTTTCTATTATTTAGAATCACTTTACATCATTATTTTATGGATAAGTAAAATATGTAAAAACATTTCTGTACAGTTCTTTTCTAAAGCTAACACAGAAGCTTTTTTCCTTCATTTTAAAGCAACCATTTAATAAACTCTGACACTTAGCAATGTTTTGAAATAATTTTTGCTGCTCTGCCAGCAGTTGGCTTTGCTGTGAATCTCTAAAGACAAATCCATCTACAGTGAATCTAGCAAAATTCAGCTCCGTGTTGTATGTCAGGGTTGAGGACTACTTGTCAGCTCTGGCACTGTCAGATTTTATCTTTAAATATGACAGGCAATTTGTTCAGGGAGCACTTCTGAATGACAAGATATAGTGGTGTTGTAAAACATGGCACCTGTGTGGTATGCCCTGCCTTTGTGGACATCAGAGGCTATTGTTTCCTTTGCTATTAGACAGCCACAGTCACACAATAAGGTGTGTAAAATGTTCACAGAAACCTTTTAAATAGAGTAGCAGGAAAGTAGATACCCTCCGGTCATTTAAGTCAGGCCATTTATCGTTTTTATCTTATAAAACACAACACTTGCTAAAACGTGACGTAAAGAGAAAACCAAATGCTCTGCTGAGCAACTTTGGTGCAAACTAAGTGTTTGAACCTCACTGTAATAAAAGCATTTTATCTTTAATGTGCCTTGCAACAGAAAAATGATGATTTTAACTCCTTCACAATCAGACAGGTAGCAAGAGCTGTTCACAGGGCTGTTGACATATGGGACGAGTGAGGTCCCACTGTTTACTGCAGTAGGGCTTCCTGGAATGGGGCACTAAGAGCTGATGATGAAACATGAATACACCTAATATGTTTGGTTTAAAAATAAATAAATAAAAAGAGGGTCATAGGGGATAATCTTACAATAGAAACCATATCAAACTAACAAAATTAAACTGGAGACATACTGCCTGTTTGCCACTGCTGAAGTCAATGGAGGGGTTTTCCCCACTGCAAGAGACATGTTCTCATGGGAGTGGTGATCAGTCTTCTTGGGAACGTGAGTGTAAAACTGAGTAAACCCAGAAAAATCTGACACTACAAAGACACTGTAAGCAAACACATTCCAGTATGTCTGTCCTTCAGCAACGCTAATGCTCTTGCCCTGCTGCTAGGGAGTGCTGGCCATATTCTGGAGGAAGTGGGAGGGGGCCAAGTCATTATTTTAAAATTTAAAAAAAAAAAAAAAAAAAAAAATCCCTTTAGACTCTGGGTTTGGTGTATTTCTGTTACCTAAGAAGTTGCCAACGTATTGCTGATTGCATGCCTTCTGCTCTTGCAAGTGAATGTCAGCAAGGCTGCCCACTGGAGCTGTTGCTCTGCTTGTGCCCTTCGTATACATGAACCCACCCCTTTAAAACCTGTCCTTGCTTATCTACAGACACGTGAAACTGCTTTAAAGGCAGGGGAGAAGATACAGGTCTGTTCTTACAGATGAAGGAGCATATTTAGTCTATGAAGTGTGTTTCTGTTGCCCTCAGCAGCCCAGGCTGAGACTATGGCTCTAGTGCATCTGTGACATGGGAATTCTTAATTGAGGCCATTCTGTGCAGATTTCCTAAATCCAAGTACAAGGAATGTATCAAAATAAAGAGTTTTGATTTGCAGTACCACTGTGAACAAATTATAGTAGTGTCCTATTGTCATTTGGAAGGCTGCAGTATTTGGTATTTACTTAAAGTCTCAAGTCATGGGAATTAGTGGTACTGTAAGAACACTGGATTAGCTATCACAGAAGAAGCAAGTATCTTTCTGTTTATAACTGGATGGAATAGAATTGAACTCCACAAACTCAAACACTAGGTGGCAAAGACAGAGATAGCTGTTAAAAACTTATATAAGTAGCATAACTACAATCTCCATCATTGCAGCCTGCCCCACTAATAGCATTTAGTGCTGGTGGTAGTACTGGATGTGCACATAGCTTGGGCATGGCAGCTTGAACAAAAATAAATTTAATACAAGCTTATGGGTGATAAGATGGTGAAAAAGTACAGCATATGTGCATTTGGACCCCTCACTGGAAGGATTTGGCATAGTTGAAATATACTTTTGTGTTTCTTATTCTAAATGGGAACTAAATACTGTCTTCTCAATTAGGTATAGCTACTTTGAAGGAAATTCTGGAGAAGGAGAGGTAGCCCATGCTGTTACCTTTGTGGGAGACAAAACTATTTGTCATATTTCCTCTTAGTATGATTTCCGCATCTTCAGTAGAAGAATATGATACATTTGTTTTTAAAAATAATTGTCTTCAGATAGTTATGAATTCCCCTCAAATATTTTTATCTGTTGCTATTTTACATACAAGGTTGTCATAATTTTACAACCACTGGGAAAACTGTACATTCATCTTATCTAAGTGATGATCCTTTGACAATTAGGTCAATATTCTAAGCTGGTTTCCATAATGAATGAAAAGCAAGAGGCAGCTCCAAAAGGTTAATCATACCACCTGGTTTGGGGATTTATCTCAGGTTAGGGTGAACTGTCTCTGAAGAAGCTTATCACTTCCCATGGACTCTAGGGAGCGATAAGGTAACTTGCTTGTCTAACTTTCAGGTAGCTAAATTTGGCTGAGGAAAGTCATCTTCAGTTATGGAAGTCCCTTGACTTTCTTCCAGACATAGAAGCCTAGATAGATCACAGAGGTGTTTTTGGAAAATGTTTGCCTTCTCTCTGTTCACAAGCACTTGACTGTTTGTGGTATAACTTTGTAATGGAATCTGATTCAAAGGGCTTTTGAAAACAAGGAGAAAGATTTTATTGTAACTGGTAGTGATGGATGCTTGGTATGGTCACACAGAGCAACATCAATCTTTGTGCCATGCCCAATGCTGCAAAGCAAACTCAATAGCTCAGGCAACTCAGGTACTTAAGCACAGGAAAGTCATACAAGGAAGGATTTTTAGACCTTATGTCCATTAGGAGGGCAGATAAATACCCAGTGAAGTAATTTTGCCTGCCTATCACCAAATAATGTACTCTGAACTGAAATGCTGTGCTGCAATTCCACCCTCCCCAAGCAAGTGACCTGGCCAGCAGATTTAGAGAGAATGTAATTAGAGTGAAGAAAACCTCTCAAACACTAAGGAGGAACCACATCTATCAAAATTAACTGCCCCGAGTAGTAGAAGCAGCTGTGTGCAATTGTCAGTTCTCTATCAGCCAGTTTTCATTAGGAATTAGGTAGAAAGTACTTAACACATCTTTCCAGTGCCATTTATCTGTCTATGTTGTGGAGCTGTACGAAAAGTACCAGTATCAAGGAGCAGGAAAGACCTTTTTTTAAAGGTGGAAATTGAAAACCTGGGATAGACGTGAACTGATCAGCAGTGAAAGAAGACACAGGCCCTTCTCACAAACTGGGCAGCGGTGTATAATCTTTTGCTGTTACAGTAGTTTTTCCTTTTAAATACTGTAATTTGAATATTTCTATTACAAGGAAACTGAGATGTGGCAGCTAGGAAGAAATAGTTTGTCATGTTATGCATTCTACAAATGTCATGTACTGGTGAGCATGCTTTAGTAGTTTCTTCTACAGATATAGTTTAATACTACCTGCAGTAAAAGTATTTTGGGAGTTTCTAGTGGAAATATTTTTTTGCTTTAGTGGACTCCTTGTGTCCTCATTTTGCCTAGTGTAAGCCATGCAGGTGGTGATCATGTAAGTGTGGGCTTATACAGGAATTAAAATAACAGCATCAAATGTACATCAATGGCTTTCTTTGGCAGGGGAAAACTGCAATTCATTGATGTACAAGAAGCCAGCTCCAGGCCTGGAGCATCACATGGTTCACCACAGCTGTAGTCAGTCTGAGATGGCAGAGAATAGAAGCACATGTGCACAAGCTCCATTTACTGTCCCAGCTGCCCAGAAGGAAGCCTTGAGTCTGCAGTCGAGTGAGCTTGAAATGTTTTGGGAAGGAGCTAAAAAAGACTGGAAGAGGTTGGTGGAGGTGCTTGAAAGCAGAAGGGTAGGGAGGAGTGCACCTCTACAATCCTGAGTTTGCTATGGTGTTTTGCAGGAAGAAGTGGTTTTGGTGGAGTAACTAAGTTAATGTGTTCTATGATAGAGGAATCAAACTTAGGCATGGGAATTTTTCAGCATGACTATTACATCTGTAGGACCAAGATTTTGTTATCCCTGTGGACCAAGTCTGGCTTTGAAAGACAGGCTCTGTTGCTTGTCGTGATGCTTTGTAAGTCTTTCTCCTGAGTGGGGAGAAGCCTCTAAGAATGTGTTTTAAGCATGTGTTCCCCTCTGCACTGTCCTAAAGACTTTTGAGTTTGTGGCCAACTTTAATCAAAAATGAAAGAAAAATGAAAGTCTCAGATGAAAATTCAGAATTTTTTGTGAAGTTTGGAAGGTGGTAGAGGAAAAGAGAAATATAGCAGGGTCTCTTCTGTAGAGGAACCAGCAGAATGTGACCATCGCTGTAGGTAACTGGTCGGCCAATCACAGTAGATTGTGACCAGAAGAGATTCTCTACCCAATCTCACTGGGTAGAGGAAACACTAAACAACATGGAGAGGGCAAGGCTGTTGTGGTGAAGGGATAGGGGCAGGGTTTTGGTGACAAAGAATTTGAATCCTTGAGAAATTAGCCCTCATTAGTTCTGCTGCTCACAAAACAACTTCTTTCTGGTAACCCTGGGAAAATGAGGCTTTTCTCTGTTTTGCACTTGTAAATCAAGGGTAATGTTATTTAAAGTGCTTTGGCTATATAAAAGCTAACATTTTTCAAGCTTCCAAGATTTATCCACAGTGGACACACATTCTTAACACACACTTGCTTCTAATAGTGAGTGTGGCACTTGGAGTAGAATCAGGCTGGTATTGAGCTTTTCAGCCCCAAACCAGTAAAGCCCTTGGGTGTATATTTAGATTTAAGTTATGAGTTTCACTGGAGAAAATGTATAAGTGCTTTGCTGGATCCAGGCTGGTGCTTTGCACCTCAATTCTCTAAATTTCTGAGCAGGGGTTATTTTGGAAGAATAAAACTTTTAACCTGTTTTCCTAAAGAAATAAGATGTTTGTAATTATGCTATATGCTCAGAGACATACATCTGCTAGTTCTGTACCCTAATCACCCAAGGACCTATTTAAACCAGATTTATCTGAAGGAGAGTGTTTGTTTCTGCAGGTTTCATTAAAATATAATAGAGGTGTTATTAGTACCAGGAAGTAAAATGTTATTTTGAGAACACAGTGTTACTAGAAATCAGCTAAACTACACAGGTATGAAACTGAGACAGAATTCCAGAACAAGGGAGAATTCAGGGGGTGGAGTGGGTTTTATTGTGGTAAAGCTTTAAAAGCAAACACCACATTCAAAACAACTGTTCAGAATTTTCAGGGAACCATTGAAAAGAAGGTGGCCCAGACCTACTGATCTGAGTCCTAGGACAAAAAACAAATAGCTTGTCAAATCACAGCATTATGTGAGATAATGTTTCTGTTATTCCTACGAAGGGTTGGCAATTGCATTGGTGCTTTATTTTGTTTTGCTTTTCTTTAAAATCAACTGAATATCAATTTACAATCAATAAAGAAAGTTGCCTATAGGCAGTTCTACTTTCAAATCTACTTCATGGATCAGCTGCTGCTAATTTATACACAGTCAATAAGACACATTTCAAAAGTGAGTTTTTTCTCCCAAAAGGCAAAACTGCTCTAATTTACAGCTGGATATGAACTGGGCAAACAACATACATTTGGAGTAAATGTAATTTCTAATTTACAAGAAACTCCAGTAAAAGATTAGATCTGATCTTCTCTCTATGCAAGTAATCTGTGGATATTTATATTATGATAACTGGAGAGCATAAATTGCTTTTGTTTTTCCTTTTGGGTATCTTTTTCATTTGTTTGTTTAGCAAAACCTGCAGGGGAAACTAGAACAACTATAATTACAGTCGCAGTTACAAGTTGTGGGGTCTGTAGATAATAAGCTACAAGGCATTTTTATTGTGCTTTTTTATTATTATTTAGTTAAAGAATGCTTATTTCCCAAGACAATCCATCTGTATTTCGTAGGAAAGAGAATCAAAGCAATAGCTGTCAAATATTGGTGAGATAGCAGATTTACAAATTAATCCCATTGCTTGGTATTTTCACAAAGGTTGAAATCTGTAAT
This sequence comes from Merops nubicus, assembly GCF_000691845.1. Lineage (NCBI taxonomy): Eukaryota > Metazoa > Chordata > Aves > Coraciiformes > Meropidae > Merops > Merops nubicus. Next base: position 94,026 of record NW_008591714.1, on the reverse strand, counting down.
TGGTGCTAGAAACTATAATTAACTTATTAGAAGCACTTGGGCATCTAGGTGTGCAAAAGAGCAGCAGGTGTGTAATATCATTAGAAATACTCTTTATAAAAAGCACCTCTGAGTTTTATCCCTTTAGTTTCATGCTACCAGCTGCCAATTTGATTGGTTAAGTAGTTTTGGGCCATGCAATACTCTTTCTTTTGGATTGATGTGTTTATTACTTTTTATGACAGGGGATCCCAAGGCAGATGTTCAATAAAGAAACAAGCTGCTACAGAGCAGAGTAAAGAGATAGGTGGTGTAGATGCAGGAAATTGGGAAAGTTATCGTATGCGCTAAGTTGTTATTGAAGATTTTGCTCCCAGCATTTGTAGCAGTTGTGTTATGTGCTCTTCCACAGACAGTAATCTAGCAGGGAATTATTGAAAGCCGAGTGCCAAGATTTCAAATTGCACTATATGATCTGAAGCTGCTACTCAAACAACGAGCTGGAGCTTTGAAATTATAAAGATGTGGCCATGGCATTTTTAGGAGAGCTGTGTGTGACTGGTTAGAGCTGCTTTGCTCCTGCATCCCACTGAGGTCTACAACTGAAGATCTCCTGTTCCTTTGCATCTTAGGCAATCATTTACATTAGCACAAAGTGAAAGAAAGTCATTACTGAGAAGGAATATAGTTCAGAATTTGGACAACAGGTGAACAAATTTTAGTTGTGTAGATCTGATTTATGGACCAGTCAAAGCCAAATTCTGCTCTCTCTTCACCAGTAAAAATGCAGGACCACCCCACTTAACTGAATGGGAACATACACATGGATACACGGAGAAAACCAAGAAAAGAGGCAGGTTTTAAAATTTCTATACCTGTTCACAGATTGGCTTGTGTTTTGCTTAGTCTTAAAGGGGAGAGAAAAGACAACTTTCATTGCTTTCAAAACCTTTTGAAAATTCCTGTGTGGGACAAGCAAATATTTTCTAGTAGAGGCTTCTTGGCATGAAACAACATTTCTTTCTAAGTGTTTTAAAAGGAAGGTATAAAATGTGATTGATGTAAAAATATCCCTTTTGATTGATTTAGTGTATTTTGCTGGTTCTATGACTTGAATGTATTACGACCAGCTATGAGTAGAGCTAATAATTCATAAGGGGGATGTTATTTTCTAATTAGATTTTTATTATTGCCTCTAAAACTTCTACCAAGAAGCTGGCCAGCAAATCTGAGTTATAGTGGGAGCAAACTGTTCTACTCTGACCGTGATCATTGATCCACAGCTTTCCATTGGTTTCTTGGTGGCAAGAATTTGTGTCATCCCTGAAATGGTGTTCTTCCCTGCATTTTGAAGGGATGAGTGTCTCGTTCTGCCTTTCACCACCCCTGAAATGCTTCCTGTCTTACCCCTGTAATCTCTTCTGACCTTTCTGAGACTCAGCTGTTCAAACTCCACTGGGGAAAAAAGTGCTGCCCTGCCTTTCTCTTGCAAACAAGAAGGTGTGACTATGCCTTCCCAAATCTTCCCACTCCTGTGTGTGTTGACAGTCACTTGAAACCTCCCTTGGTTGGTTTAAGACTGTGGCAGGCTTGTTCCAGCCTGCCTCACAGGCAGTGCCTTTCTGTACCCTCTGCATTTTCCTGCTCATTTGTGAATTATGGCATGGGCTACAAGGAAGAAAAAGGAAATGTGTTGTCGTCTCTTGCTGTCTTCAAGGGGAAATGCTGTTTAAATTCGAACAATGCTGTAGGACTTCTCTTGGCCTGAAATAGCAGATTTCATGGGCTGGGACAAGTATTCCACCTCGTTTCCCTGCTCTTCCATTGCCATTTAAATAGCCACTGAAGTCTTGAGGGAGAGAGAAAAAGCTCAAGAAGTTGTCAGATTTAGGCTGATTATTAGACCGTTTATCAGACCAAGGTAACCAACAAACTGTGCATGCTACTTAGAATTTCTGTTGATTACAGTTCAATTAGCAGTAGATACTGAGACAGGTCACCAAAGGCTGCATGAAAACAATTGAGACAAATGCCAGGGATGCATTAAATGTGTAAAGCAAAAAAAAGCCCCCAGAGTTGTGACAATGAAGTTGTGTTAGAGCAAGGGGTGAACCTAAAACTCAAGAGTACTTTCCTCTGTAGAGGGATGGTTCATTGGTGCATCTCAAAGCACAAGGACAGTTGGAAGAGACAATACAGTCCTCAGGAGCTGAGGAACAAGGGAGAGGAGAACCATGCTAAAAAGCAATCTAAGCAGTTGTGGTAAGTGACGTTTTTAAAATAAACCACTGAGGTTGCTGCATTGTACAAACCTAATAAGACATAGTGAAAAATATTGGATTTATTTTTACAAGTTAAAAGTGACCTTGTTGGCCTTATGAATGGATTCACTTCTCACAGTACCTCTTAAGGGCATTAGGGTTATGACTAGCTCATAAAAATAAATCCAATATTTTCCCCTTGGCCATGTCATATCCAGTGTTGGAATTCAGCTGTGAGGACTGGTGGGGCTCCGACTTTCATTTAGTTTGACCTCCCATTATGAGAAGTACCTAACTCTCAATCCTGGTGGGCTGCAGCATAATTCCAACAGCAGTCGTATCATATACTTGAGTGGAAATAGAGGAGAAAAAAAAAATCCAAGAAGGCCTAGAAAATAGAGGGTTGTGCAACACGGTATGTAACTGAAAACAACACATGAAAGGAATAAGTGTTTCAAATATTGATAGGTTTATTTCCTTCACTGTTTTTTATTTGACCTGCATAACAGATCAAGCAGAACTGTCATTTAGTCATACACTGTATGGGGGGTTTGGGATTGGAAATCTAAGCTAATGACTTAGCTCATGAAGTTGTTAATTCCTGTGGGAACCAAAGGAACTTTAAAAATAGCCAGTCAAGAAAATAACCAGAGAACAAGTGGTTTAAAAATGTAGTTGAGGGCTTTAAAGGTAATAGGCACACCTATCTAGTGTTTGTGTTGCGTTAAAAATAATAAAAACTGTTTTCAGCACCCATGGGTGTCTACAGCTACAAATCTCAAGCTTTGTTGGGTTCTGTTGATCACTGAGGGCCTACATTGGGTCCATACATACAGATGACTTTAGTGTAAGGTAGACACACTGTATTCACTGTCATGTGTGGATGAGGACAGATTCCTTGCATGCATATATGAGGTATTCTATTCTGTTAATTGCTCTGGTTGATAACCATTCCCCGTCTAACAGGCTCAGATGGATTCATTGTCCTTTTGAATGAACAACTTTTAAAGGTCCAGTACACGTCTCGGGGCATGGTCCTGGACAGCTGGAAGCAGGTGGCCCTGCTTGAAGGGGGATTGGGCCGGATGACCTCCAGTGGTCTCTTTCAGTCTCGACCATGTGATGATATCATGACCTTACTTACAAGCTGTAACCACACAGACCTCTGTGTATGCTAATTTGCCCTCTCAAGAAATGTGAAGTGGGCAGAAAACCAGTTAATGACACAGCAGTGGTGGTGTTATGGGGTTAACAAGGTTTGCCAGTTACAATTAATTAGGCCAAGCTAAAGTAAAAGTAGCGTAGGATTAAAGATTTCCTGCATTGTGACTGTCCTTGCAGAGGTAAACTCTTAGCTAGTGTAATTTGGGTCAAACACAAATTCAAGTGCAAAGAACATTTAAATCCATTTGACTGCGTTTATCTGAAGCCAAGCTGGGTTCTAGCCTTGGTTACTGCAAGGTTAATTTTGCCATTGTTCAGTGTTGCCCTTTTTCCTTACAAATTTTCTCCCAAAAACTTGAGCAGCGTGCTGAATTAAAACTGTAGAAAATCATGAATGACATGCATATGCTGTAGGCATTTTTGAGTTTGCAGGACTAACAGTAAATATTCACACTTAAAATATTGAATTTAGGTTTATATGCCATGGAAATGTCGAGTACCTTCTTTGCTTTGTTTCTTCTGCTTCTCCTTTTCCCATGATTCTTTTATTACACTGAACAAGTTCCATATCTGTAACATTCAGAAGTTGGTGGGTTCTCATGTTGCATGTTCTTATTTTCTCTGAAAAGTTTCAATGAGTATTATTTTACCTGCATCTTTTTGGTGTCTAAAGTATTCCCATAGTCAGATCAATCATGGGAAAATTCTCATTTCCCAGAAATGTACAGGATCTGGAGATAAGGGGTTCCCTAAGTCTGTGAGATTCCAGCCCTGATCTGTGCTGCTCTGCTGGGCTCTGTACAGTAGATGAACCCTTGGCTTTCCTGTGGAACAGCAAACGCACCTTAGTACTGGTTTCACCCCCACAGTCAGACAAATGCTATGCTCTGAGCATCGTGGTGACTTCTGCAGTAGCTACCCCACGCTAAAAAGGTGTGTTGGCAAGTAAGCCATGACCACAGATTTATCTTTCTTTATGAGACAGCTTTATCAGGATTAAAGGTGGTTTGTTTGTTGTTGTTGTTTTTTTTTTTTTTTCAAAACGTGACCAATAAGCCTGCTGAAGCAGCTAAGAACTCGTATTTATATCAACTGGCTGTGATGTTACCTTGTGTAAAATATCTTTAATTTTAACTAACACATATTTGCGTTAGTTTCCATAAATATTTGTGAATACATTATGATAAAATCTAAAACCTTGGCAACAGCTAAGAGAAGAGAGTTTGCAGATAAAAATCAATATTGCCTGCAGTATCCCAGGAGATCATACTACTAGTGAAGTTTAAATTAGCTTTGCCCTAAAATCTAAGACATTCCTGCAGCACACTTTAAAGCATCTTAAAGTGTGAAGGAGTTAAGCTAATTACTGTAGCATTTGAAGACAAGACATTTGTAAAATTAATGGGCTAAGGTCTGCAGTCTCTCATTCAGCAAAAATTCCTACTGCAATTGTGCTTTTATTACAGAAGAGCTTCCCAACTTGGCCCCCTGCTTTTAAACAGTGGCACCTATCAAGAAAGTATCCCAAATCCTGGGTTTCCTTTGTGATTTCTGGTTGCACAGTGAGAAGATGGGGAACTTGGACTGTTTAGCTTCAAGCATCACTTGGTGTATCTGTTCATGATTGCAGGACCTCATCCCAATCCCCTGCAAAGGCACTGCCTTGCACCTCTCCTGCTGAGCCGATGTGGTCTCCTGATCAGTTGTGTTAGTCCCAGGCTGTTTCAGGGTCCACAAAGCCAAGCTGGAGAAGCTCTGTAAAGCAAAACACGTGCTGCTAAAGACCTGAAGGCCATGCTGTGGGTATTTCAGGGAAGCTTATTCCAAATTAGCTCAGGTCTGTTCCCATACCCCCTGTACTTGACTGTGGCTGGGGAGCATCAGGTTTTGTTTCACCTGAGAGGATCCCAGCTCACACAGTGGCTTTCTGCTCTGCAGAGTAGACCGAAGCATGGCAAGTGGTCTTGATACAAAGATAGAGGTGTCCTGATAACCTAAGGATACCTGCAGCAGCTGTGACTCCTACTGACACCAGGTAGTGTGGCTGCTCTGCAGCAATGCTCCTGGGGGTACAGCATCACCTACTTAAGAGTACAGTGAAAATAATGACGTTTCAGGCTCTGCTACTTCACCTTTCCCTGGGAATCTGTGGAGATGTGATGTCCGTATCCTGCATGGAAATGAGACCAGTAGAGCCCTGTGGAAGGGACATTGCTGCGGAGTTGCTCCAACTCCCAGCGCACAGGAGACAAGCAGAACTAGCTGGTGTGAGGACAGGAGTGATGTTTACCTGGGAGACATGAAGCCTTGTGTTTGGTTTAGGCATGAGCTCTGCTCAACAGCTTTGTTCTTTCTCAGTCTTTAGGTTCTCACATGGGGACAGGACTACAGAACAGAGATAAATGGAGATTCAGCTAGCAGCTTCCTTGGTGGGGTGTTGGAAAGATGCAACCCTCTAAGTATTTACAGGGCAAAGCACTGGTCCACTGCAATACATTGGCACTGTTTGCTGCAAGAAACACTGACCTCTGAGCTCAGGCTGAGGAAGACAAGTTGTTTGCTGTTCAGGTTGATGCCAGTCTGTTTCTCCTCTAAACCAGTCTGAGTGAGCAGACCGAAACAAGTCATGTTGCCCCTTTAACAACAAGTAGCTTTGTTCCTTCCAGGCTGCAGAGACGTTTCTTCCACATCTCTTTTTTAACTGAAGATTTTTACAAGGCATTCACAAATGTGAAGAAAAAAAAATTAGCATATTATGTGAACATTGGCCCAGCTGCATCTTGCCAGGCTTTATTTTGGCTATGGAAGCTGCTGGCTGGAAAAGGGTCAGTAGAACTATAACACACTTCTTGGTTCTTGTTTGACTGAGAGACTCCAGACTTTGCTCACCTTTTCAGCCTTGCTTTGGTTTCCTGACTGAGGTAGGACTCGATTAATGCAAAATAACAGTTTGTTTGAAATTGAGGGAGAGTGGCTGGGTGGGGGAGAGGACTGCTGCTTGAGAATTTACAGCACAGACTCTGTTGGAAAATGTTGAGGTATGTTTCACATTTTTATCTGAATACAATTGCATTACTGATGTTGGCCAGCTGAAAAGAAACAGGGCACCAGATGCAATTTATGCACACACACACACATATTTGTGTGTGTATTTCTATGCCTTTGATCTTTATAGAAAAATACTGTCCTCCCAGTCAATCCATTTTCAGATGAGTTTGCTTGTCTTTTTCCAGTTCAAAGATGTAGTCAATAACTGCAGTTAGGCTGGTAGAGATGGCACGGAAAATTGTTCAGACTCGCAGGAAAAGTCTGAAAGTTGCACGTCTTATAGCTATCATTCAATGTAATTCAGTTTCACTGGACAAGCCACTGTTAGCATTTTAGTTTCTCCCCAACTGCTAGTGGAGGAAGTTTTGTAAAACAAAATTTTCTAAGTGTTCCTTAGCCTTTTGCAATGTTCCTATAGTTCACTGAAATTGCCCAGGCAAGAAGCCTTTATTATTATAAAACCTGCATTAGAAACGCTTATGTAGTAGCTATACAGCTCATCAGCTTTTTGCAGGGCATCTTCTGTGCCTGTGCACTTAGAAGTTAATTGTTTTGAACCACATTCTGAATCTGTCTCCTGCCTTTAAATTCTTTTAGAATTTCTTGATTGACCTGTTAGTCTTTTACTTTTTTTTTATTGCAGCTGCTTAGTGTCTCAAGCACCTTTTTGGCATGTAGTAGGAGCATTCAAATTTCTTCCTTTAGCTGCTTCTCTGTAAGTTGGTAATACAAAAGCTTTGTGAGCCTGAAGCCCTGGCAGGCAGGACTTTCCTGTTCCTGCCCAGCATCTGCCCTTTCAGAGCAGGCTGCAGAGCTCCCAGTCTCCTTGACAGACTCCAGAGTGTCCTTTCTGGCTTGTTTCTTCCCCAGGGCAATCTGAAGGAGTGTGCCTCAGATGACTGCCTTCAAGCAAATCTCACCCTTGCCTTTTGCTTTAGTCAGTTTAAATCTCTCACTTTATGCTGTAGCCAAAGCCTTTAGCCCATGTCATCCTTCGCTGTAACACAGATCTGCTCCTGTCTCATTACAAGGTGCTTAGTTCTACCACGGGGTCTGGCATGCCCAGACAGACCTATACTGAATTATTAAGGGTTTCACTTAAACCAGCAAGACTTGGGAAGTTTTGAAACTTTATCTCTAATGCAACCTGTAAATTTTAAATACTCAAGATGTCTCTCAAAAGTTGATGTTTTAATATGCTCTGTGCAGCACTTCAGATCTGTGTAATTATATGGATTTTGAGAGAGATATATGTACTCTGACTTTGGACAACTCTGGCTTTATTGAAGCTTGGCTACAACAGAAAACTAAAGACCTTTTCCTCTTATGTACATAAACAATGAAATCCTTAAATCTTCCTTGTCAGATGAAAGCTTGGGCATTCCATAATAATATTTTTCTTGTGCCTTACAGTAGGAATTATTTTGAGTGTTCAACTTTGCCTCAGTAGGTCAGAGATGATATTCTTTTTATACAGATCTTTAATATAAGCAATATTCTCTCTCACCTCTGACTCATAATACAGCGGTTTTCCTTCAAAGCATAAATTAAAGCAAAGCCACAGAAGGGTCATTAATGGACTTAGTAGAGTCAATACTGAGGGTATCATGTACTGTCTGTTTAGTATTAAAAGCAAAGTCAATGGAAGTATAGCCTTAATATATGTGGGCTTTGTGAATACTGAGACAGAGCAGCAAGTTTAAACTTAGGAGCATGCAAAGATGTGAAACATCTTGAAGTGAAGCATAATGTTGGGGTTCATTCCTGAAAACCCAGGAAAATATATGCAGCTAAAGGTCAGGAATTGTTAATGAGTATTAGGATGGTATCATCCGCTGTATTTCATACATGGAGTTTTAAGAAATTCTAATGGAGGGAAAAGATTTGTAATTGCAGAGCCACCATTTAAACAATAATATCCAAATCATTGACAAATCTTTTCCTTCTAAGTAATGAATGGAAAGGCCAGAATGCCAGAGCAAAATCCTCTGCAGAGCACACTTTGGGAGATAACTAATAAGACACACAGAATAACTTTATTCCACTTACAGCATAGGAGACTTTTAGAGGACCAATTAAGAGAGACTTAAAATGCAATTAAAGTAGAAATCACTTGGCAACAAGGCATTAGCTATCTCTCCAATCAACACGGCATTAGCAAGCCTTTAGCAAGAGATTTGCCGGTGGATAAAATCTTTGTGAAGAGTAACAGTGGGGCTGAGCTAAAGCAACTGATAGGAGGTTAGAGTGAAGCTGGCCCCCAGGGAATGGCCTGGGACTGCCCCTTCGTGCTGTGCTGAGATCTAAATGGTGGCAAGTGATGGGAAAGAAAAGCAGCTTCTGAGAGATGGCTGCACCGGAGAACAGAGGGCACAACCTGTGTGAGGTTTTTCACCCTTCTGATAAATGGTACTGCAGCAGGGAGCCCATCTGTTTCTACAGCTGACAGCGGAGATTTCTTTTTAATACTGGGCTTCTCTTTCCTTGGGAGGAGGCAGGCAGTATTGCCATGGCTCGGTTCTAGCCCAGAGGATTCCTCACCAGAGGTGCTGGGCACCTAGAGGTGCATCACTGCACCGTGGGCCAGCACGTGGCTGGCCAAGTCTTATATTTAAAGTGCCCCTTTCTACTGGGACAAGGTGATGTTTCTGGTATTAATTAAAGTTTCTCTATAGTGGAATCAGCCTGGGAGCCATAAAATAGAAAATTCTGCAGAAGGTAAGAAGAACTGCTTGTACTAAGAAAATGCCAAAGGCAGAAGATCAGGTATTTTTTACGGAACAAATCAGTAAATAACAGAAAAAAATAACTTTCTATGACATTCACTTTGTGAAGTGAAGAACTGCAGCCACAGAGCGGAGTTTAAGACCTGGAGATGTGACCCAGGAGATGCTCCTTGCTTGTGGGAGGGTCTGCCTGCCCAGGGCCTTAGACTAAATTAACCTAATAGTCTGATTAGGTGATGAATGCCACAAATGCAGCTATATCAATAGATGAGAAATGTTATTTTAAATACGCACATGCTGCTTGGGCGTTTAACGATAAAATGTATCTCTGCACGGGTGCTTTTGGGTGCTCTGAATTCAGAAACTTGCAGCCTGACTAGTTCAGCCAGAGATACGGCTCTGCTTGTACAGCCCCACATCACACGTGTCTCTGCACAGTGCAAAAAATAATTTTAATTGTCTGTAACGTATGGCAACGGGCCACGACATCAAACTGCTTCCAACTGTCTCCTGCCAGAGCTGATCCCTGCACAGTTACAAGTGACCAGGTTTCCTCACTGCTGCTACTGAGGAGTGGTAGCAGTGCCTGTGACAGGATTCCTAGAGAAACAGTCAAGCTGGGAACTGAAACCCCGAGTAACTGTTCTGTGTTTCTTGCAGAAAGGAATCTCAGACAGGACCCATGCACCTCCTTTCTCCCTGTGAAGCAGGTGTTAGCCATGTGCCACTACTAATAATTTGCAGGAATGAATGTTAATTAGTTCGTTTTTCCTTTTCCACTGCTGATTAAATTTCAGACACAACTTGGGCATTTCTTAGCAAACTGGCTCCAAATTTGCATAATTACAAATAGGATGCATTTTGAAATTTTAATGGTGGATAATTAGATTTTTCTTTTTCTTTTTTATGGAGGGAAATACCTTAAGACAAAGCAAAACAGAAGCTTGGTCATTTTATTCTAAACTACATTGCATGAAGAAAAAGAACAATTGAATCATCTACACCTTATCTAAAATGAGAGAAAGGCTGTTTACTGTTGCCTGCCCCTATCTGCAGCAGCCTCCTGGAAGGCTGCTTGTTTAACCCAAGCACTGTGGACCCCGAGCTGCAAAGCCTCACCATGAAGCACGGGGCTGACATTCCAATTTAGAAGCATCACATAAAATCTTAATCAGTGCAACCAAATTAGCAGAGTGAAGCTTTTACACCATGTTCGTTGTTTACGCTCGACATTTTTAATAAGTTTTAAATGCTTTTACAGGTGTGGAAATAGGCCTATTACCAAGATAATTTTCTTAATCATAGACATCTTCGATTGAGATGTGACATTCACCATAGTTCCCCTTGCGCGTGCGCGCTCGCGCTCTCTCTCTCTCTCTCTTTCATATCTTTTGGAAAGCTGTATAGGTTTCCAGCACCATCTCTGTGGTAGAAGTCGTCTCTTGACTGACGTATCTCCAAATAAGCCTTTGAATAGCTTTCCATATTGGCCTTGAAATAATTCAGATGTCAAATTACCTCTCGCCAGACTTCCTGACTCCACCAGGCCCCTTGAATATGTTTTTTAAAGTATTTAGGGGGAAAATATTAAATTTTTCTAAGCTAGGTCAGGGTTCATAGCATTTGCTAATAAAGAGGCAGGCAAGGAAGATATTTACTTGAGGAGGGCTTTGAGTGTATTTTGTGCAACAGCTGCAGGTTGAGACAGCCTCTAGTTTGTGTTTGAGTCTGCATGCTGCCAAGATTTTGGCATCTCTGCATCTTTTTTTTTTCCCCCATTTTCCTTTCAAGACAAATAAGGAAACAATTTTAGTCTTTTCACACTGAGCCGTTTAGCAAGGTCCACATATTCAGACTGCATCTCAGTTCGACACGAGGAATATGCTCCAGCTTATCTCTTTTTTCTTTTTTTTTTTCTTTTTAAAATGCCCTTACAGCTGGAATGTATTGAGAAGCACAGAGCACTGACTGTCCCTGTGAGCACTGGTATGGTTCCCTCCACCATGGCATGCTGTGTGCCAGCAGCATCGCAGCTCTTCAGCAGTTGCTCTTCATGATGTTTGTGTGATGGAGCCAACCAGGAGAATTGGTTCTTGCTGTTGCTTAGGTGTGCAGAGGCAGCTCTGACTTCCAAAGCTGTTGGATAATTGTTTCTTTTAATTCTTTAATTTAATTAAGAGTGGTTTGTCTCTCTCACTGGACATTGCTATAGATTCCCTATTAGCATTGCTCTGCCCAAGAGGCAAATTTCAGCCTTCAGCAAAAAATCTGATATGTGCTTTTGGAGCATTTTGCAGAGGTGATGGGAAATGCCTTTTTCTTTCCAGACTGGTTCAGTAGCTCCTCAGTTACTTCTAGTGCTCGTAGTCTGATGCAAGGGCTCTTTGTAGGGTGGCTTTGTGAAGCCTCATCAGTTGAGTTGAGGAGATAAGTAGGGAGCAGGGGCTACTTGGCTTCCTCCTGCTGTATTAAAAACCACCTCCAAAAAAAGGTGCCTTAAAATAAAAGATTTTTTGTGTTGGTCCAGCACAAGGTTTTTCTGTTGAAGGGTTGGTGGAAAGCTAGACTTTCCCTCATAACTCAGAAAGCTGTCTCAAATCATTCCATCCTTTCAGGCTTTGTGGTTCTTACGTGAGAATAAGATGATGAAACAAATTGGTTTTACAAGGACATTGTTCTCTAGCTCAGTGGTGTCACTGTTGAAACTTTGCAAGCCAGGGTACAGAAAATGCAAATAAAATTCAAGCCTAGTTTCATGTCTTCTGTATTAAGTTCATAACATTACAGATACTAGCAAATAAAATTTTATCAAAAGCTTAATTATCTAGAATTAACTTTTTCCAAGAGGATGTCAACAAAGTTGCTAAATATTGACTAAATATTTCAAGTATGGAAAGAAGCTTAAAGCTCCAAATTGTTTACCCCCTCAATGTGGAACTGAGCTATGCTATACTCACATGGAAGCTATTGCCTATATTTTTAATAAAATGAAAATGAAGAAAATGCACTGCAGGTACTTTAAATAATCCACTGATAATTTAAAAGTGAAATAACGGTAACATTGAGTTTATCATGTGAAGCAGAGTAAAAAAAAAAAAAATTAACTTGCCGTGATTTTAATAATGTGCAGTGTCATTACACGTGTGAAAGGCAATGTGCTTATTTGCTATCTACATTATTAAATTGGATATTGCCTTAATCAGGCACTCTATCTAGTTTGCCCTGTGTGTTTCACTTCTATTGGTTGTTTCATATCCCAGAACCACTTGAAAAAAAAATGGTTAGTTGCAGTTTATCACTATTAAGAACATGTTTGCTGCAAGCACGTGATATTTATCAGGTGGTACAGAATTTCTTGCAGAACCATCGACCTAAAATGCCCACAAGTATTGTTTCCTTGAAAATAATTTCTTAGCTTAAAATGTACACTCAGGTAATCTGAAAGGTAAATAATCAAAGAAAAGGTGCTACCCAAGCCTTCTGAGAGTGCTTCTAAATCTAAGTCTCTATGCAATGTTCAAGATGCTGTAGTTAATTTTAGAAATAATCATGCAACAATAGTTACACTAGGAAAAATGCTTAAATTCAATCATTATAACCAAGAAGTAATTATCCACTGCATTCAGAAGAGGCAGTTCAATGCGTCTCAGAGATCAGTTACAACTAAAATCTGTGAATAGAAGCAGAGAGCTTGCATGGCTGTCACGCAAAGCTCCACCAAATTACTGTTCACTTCGATTAACTTTCAGTGACCGTGTCTATAGGCTGCTTGGTTAATGGTTTTCTGTCAATACTGTAAAAATGCTAACCTGTCTTTACATCTAATCAATTTTGAAATGGCTCTTTACATAAATGGTCTATTCCTTCTCTTCATTAAAAAAAAAAAGCAATCAGATAGGATTGAACTGAACAAGCAGTTGTAAAAAAAAACAATAATTAATTTTGAGTCTGTGTATTTTGAAGTAGTTGTCCTTGAGTATTTTCTTCATCACCATTTTTTAAAGGGCATTGAAAATCAATGTTTCACTTTACTATCATCCATCTTTATATAGTAATAAATTAAGTGGAAAGCATTGATAGTTTTGACTGAGCTTTTAAAATTTACATACTAATGACAATTGTACCCTTGTGACTTTTGATTTTTGTTGCTGTTTACTGACACTGACTAGAGGGAAATTTCAGTCATCTGGGAACCATTTTTCCTCTAAAGGAATAAGACTGTGTCGTATCTGGTAGCATTATGCTTGAGATCTTAGCTATAGTATCTCTTGCTGGACTTCTTTTCAAAAAACAACATAGGCAGTGAAATGGTTGAAACACTTATTGTGTTGCTGTGTCTCTGTGCTCCAGCTAGAGGGATATACATGGAAAATATGGCTAATGGAGCTGCAGGAAAATCCGTGTGTGTGGTGGGTAGCTGCAAATAAAACTGCTGTTGACAAAGCAGTGAAGCCTCAGTGTGCCCTCGGTAACGCAGTCAGCCTTAGGAGGAGCAGGATTGCATCCTGGCATGTATTTGAACAGGGGATTGATGAATATGAAGTCAGGACTGTCAATCCAATCTTATCCTTTCTGGCTATTTTTTCTTGTGTGCTAGTCTCATAAGCAATGCCCAGCTTGTATGATAGCTAAAAAAAAAAAAAAAAACTGAAACCCAAAGCATAAAAGAAGGAAGCCTTCATGGATTCCATGATCCTTTTAAAATTTATTATTTTGAATAGAGACCACCACCACAGCAGGAAGTTCAGAGGGGTTATTTTTAGCAGTGTGTGAATACTTGCAAAAATTATTTGTGGGTGTTATTGCAAATGAAAGATGCAAGTGATTTTGGACAGTATTTGCTCCATCTTTGTTCACTTCTTGGGAACATTATGAGCACTTTTCTGTGCACAAAAACATTCATGGAAAGAACTCGTGATTATTAACTACTGGTGCCAAAAGTAGACGGTCGTCTTGTGTGTTGTTTGCTAGCATGGGAACTGGCTAACCCAAAACACCAGGGAGAGAGGGAAACGGCTACCTGACTTAGGTGAGCAACTGCTGAGCCCAAGGAGTAGATTGCACAAAGAACATATGTTCAAAGTAGTAGCTGTGGTAAAAAATCCTGCCAGTAAAGCACTGGCAGCAGTTTGCTGACATGATCCATTTGCTGAGGAATTCTAAATCGCAAGTGGATAGACAAGCTCGATCTCTGTTTGCAGATAATTTGCCAACACGAGAAAGGGGTTACATTTGTTGACTAACTTGTTCATTGCACAGATCTCAGGAATAGTTATTTTCTATCGTTTATCCTCTACAAAATAAATCCTTATAACATATTTTCCCCTTACCACACTATTTGTTTAGGCAGGCAATATTTTCACTTTTGAATGCCTTTCTATGACCATGATGAGTATCAATGCTTAGTTTATTGACTACTAATGTTCATTACTGTGTTAGCTCTCCACTTTAATAACATACAGGTGGAAACCAAACTACTTTGCACTTAGAGATAAAATCAAATATTGACAGGGCAGCCTTGCTGGATTTTCCACATGCAGCAATATGTAAGTAGGTGTGTTCATGTAAGAGTGTGTAAATACTGTACTGGAATATGTTAGGTGAATACACAAGTTAGTGACAAGCAGTGTGCCAAAGGCCAGGTTCTGAAATGCTTTACCATGCATCTTATTCTGAAAATCTGTCTCACTGAAGTAAAGGGCTTTCCTGTGAGTAATTGGAACTGGGTAAGGGTTTGTAGTTTGGGTTGAAAGGGATCTCGGGAGAAC